>NC_135616.1:17710000-17870000 GCF_053574225.1 Canis aureus
TCCACAAAAATTCTATTTAAAAAAAAAATCTTGGCCATTAAAAAATCAGGAAACCATAGTTACTGAGAGAAAATCTGAATGAGAATTCAGAAACCAAGAGTGTATTTTAAGACCTCTGAAATGAATGTACTTTAAATTGTAGTTTACAAAATAACATGTGATAGTTCAAGATATAGATTATGTAAAGCAGACTTCTAAAGAAAGTTTAAATTACCTTTTCATTTAGAAATGAGAGCCCTTTTATGCCTCCACCCCAACCCGTAACACTTGGAAGATTACAAATTTTACCTAAAAGACACATAGGCTCACAATTTTATTGAATGTATCGTTACTAAGATAAATTAAACTGTGTCAGTAAGTAAAGAAGTTACAGTTATCTAAAACAGCCTGGACACAGAATGCAATCTTTTCCCTACTTCCAGGTTTTCAGCATCACATTTATCCCATGCGATGGTGCACTTCAACATAATAATGCAGCAAGCTCAGGATGCAGGAGACAGAGAAATAATGTCAAAGGCAATTCTTCACATTTGGATCTCACCACATCAAGTGCAAATAGTGAACTTAAACATGAAAATGCAATTTGCTCCTTATAAAAGTATACATTTTTATCTCTTGCAAAAAAAAGAAAAAGAAAAAAGAAAAAAGAAAAAAGAAAACCACACTTTCATTTCTAACGCCTCAAGGTAAAGAGGATGGCATCTATCACAAGTGCAGAGAATGGCTGAAGGATTTAGAGCAATCTTTTCATAATTCTTTTGGCGAGGAAGTGGAGTTATGAGTTACTCAAAATTCATAAAGATTATTAAGTTTACATCCTCACAGAAGATCTGTACCCACTGTATCTCTCAACTATTATGTCAGTATTGCAACCCAAAACTAATGAGAATAGGGTGCTGGCTTGGGACTTCCAACCATTTTGTGGCATGGGGGCACCACTGAAGAAAACAAAGCTTGTGTCCCATTCAACAAAACAGACACCCAAACAAACAAAACCCACACAACAAAATAAAACCCAGATTGCTTCCATTGGAACAAGCTTATGATACCTGCACTGAATTCAGGGTATACTCGTTCTGTCAGCATTCCTTCCTATAAGTGATTCTAAGAGGTAAGTTCCATTTGGGAAAGTTGACTCCAGATTATCAACTTGTGCATTCATGTCTGCTGGGCTCTATGAATGATTATGTGGTTCTTCTGGGCCCTCCGCTAGGACCGACTCAGCACCCCCAGCAGTGACCCCTCACGGTAAAGAAGCTCCCACACAACGGTAAGCTTTCCTGCTTGATGAATGCCAACCTTAGAGTTCATCTAAAAGGAGCCTATGGGCTTCATGGTTTTCCTTCTTATTCTTCATATAGGTCTACGAGAAGTTATGAAACATATTTTTCTAGTCCTCCCAGGGGCAGGGGCAGGGTCACAATTCGACCTCAGGAACACAGCAGTCCTGCAAATTCAGACAGCCTGGGAGGAGTAAGTATTAGTGAGTGCTCTTTGCCTGGCCTAACACAAACTATAACATCCAGTACAGAGCAGTGTCGCTTATGGGAAATGACAAGCAATGGATCAGTGGGAGAAAAATAATGGAATTTAATCACATAAAAATATCCCAGACACACAGCTCCTTTTCAACAAGCTGCCAACCTGAGGTGAGGGCACAATGTTCTTATGAAACTAACCACCTAGAATTTATCACGGAGCCACCTAACCAGATATTTTGATCAGATTAAGTTATAGAATTCTGGACACACCCAGGGATTCTCATTCCTACCATGTCAATATTCCCCTAAGGGAATGATTTTCAACAGACATACAAAAATATCTATGTGCACACGAGGTAGATGTCTAAGATGTGTGAGGAATGACCCCAGGAACAGTGTAGGCTCATGTGAAAGACTGTCACAGACTAATTAAGGACACTGCTGCCAAAAAGGGAAGGCTGACCCTGCAGTCTTATTTACACAATTTCCAGCCAGAGGGCTGTGAAGTGGAGCCCCAGTGGGGGCATTTCTATCTGAAACCCAAGGGCACCTGCATTAAGGAAACTGGTGTAAATGAATCCCTTTGCTCAATGACAAAAGGAAAGACACCAATACTTCAATTATGGATGGTATGTGCCAACCTCTTGAATTCTATGCAGCTCTACGCAGTTACTTCCTTATTTGTTTATTATTGTTATTATTAGTAGTTGCACTTCACTATGCATTCAATTAAAGGGACATTTTGAGGCAAGAACAATAAGCTCTTTAGACAGAAGGTAGTGATTCAAAAACTGCAAAACTTCAGCTTTCAAAAATAGCCTAAGTGACCTCTTGCAGTACTCTGACCACTCCGCAGCAAGCAGGAGGCAACCCCTGTGAAGAGCGAATTCTGGCAAAGTTCTCTCTTCACAGATGATGCACAGCTTAAGCTATAATGAGTTTTTGGGTTACAAATGCTGAACGCATTAATATTCCTTGATGATAATTATCACAGTATAAGCACCTTTCCCAATGTGAGTAGCATAAAGCAACTGAAGCAGCATTTTTACTACATTTGAAACAAGCTGGAAAATGGGATTTTCTACTCTTGTAACCTGAGGTCAACATACATCAAGCAATGCATATTAAACACACCTATATATGAACCCTGTATCACATTCCTTCTATCCTGCTTCATGTATACCTAAAGCTATCTCCTTTATCCATCCTTTATCATGCATTTCTTTGATATGAACATGTATGTGATATACATCATTTCAAAATGAAATGTTACCCCCCCCCTCCGCCATCATATGAATCCTGTGTTTCTTTTTAGGAGAATACAAATAGCAAATAAGATCAGTACACTGTGTTTTACAGATGAGGTGTGTCTCTGTGCAGTTTGAATGAATACTGTGGTCACTGGCTGCATATAAAACAGGATGAAAATTAGAGTCAAGCAAATAGGCTCCTAGAAGAGCAAACCACATTACATACAAATCTGAACAAACTACCAACGTTTATCTTTACACCTTCAAAACTAGTAACACAGTGAGAGCACTGAAAGATTTAGATCTGAATTCTGACTCACCAACATGACAGTAATGATGTTAGCATCATATTTACTGCCAATATTTTTGCATAAGGATCCTAGAAACCAATTGTCATTCCAGATTAAAGGAACAATAACCGCTATTTAGATTGTAACTATCACATATGATAAGAAAGAGCTGATAAGGATGATCCATTTGCATCATATGAGTGTGTAAAACAATATCTGTTATTCAGTATTTGCCATGGTATACCCAAAATAGATGTTTAATAGATTTAACTTACTAAACCCCAACTGGATTTGATAATATGCTGGGAGTGGAGTATAAACTGTTTTGCCCTCATCTCTTTCTTTTCCCCTCTATTCAGTGAAAAAGAGAAAATGTCTATAATAAAGCTCCACTGATGATGATAGGACGGCTTAAAATAGTCATAATGTAAAGAGCTTCCTTTTTGTTTTTAAAATACTATAATGTCATTTTTAGTATGCTATGTAAATAACCCCAAGAGAACTTTGACTTAACAGTGACAAAGTGAAAACCAGTTCGAACCCTGAGTTCAAAGCATGTGAAATGACTCAGGTGTTGGTAGGCATGAATCTGTTGACCTCATTTGCACCGTGTTACCCCACACTTCATTTAGAAAAGATGCCATGCTACAACCACTTCAAGTTTTCGAACATCATTTTTACTTATGTACTGAAAAAATGTCTTCAAATCCCATCTGAATAGATAGCAGGGTTACAAGGGAACCTTTACTAAATATTTAACAGCACTATCAGCTTATTAAATACTATAATGTGAGAGCCATGAAAGCATGATATACAATGCTGGCCTTTTTTTTTTTTTTTTAAAGCAATGCTGGTGCTCATTTTGAACACTCACAAGCCCATTCATCAGTAGAACTGACGCATTTTAAAAAGTCCTCATTTACTAGCAGATAAATGTGGATGGAGAACCTTTTTAGTGTAGAAATGACTAGAAACCTACTCGGTTTTACTGCGCAGAATTTGCTTTACTCTGGCTAGAAAAAAAAGAACCACTTCACAAAACTTTTAAAAGGGCATTTTGAAATAATATGCAAAAGCTAAAGGAACACAGTTTGAAATACAAGTAGAGTATATTTTTGTTTACAGGAATATAAATATACCAAAACAAGGCAACAGATTTATAGGCAGCTGAGAGAGTATGTGTATTCATCAAATTTGGAAACAGTATCTCAAATATACATCATATAATGAGATTACCCATTGAGATTGTTGCTTTTGACCATGACACTGTCGGCAGGTGACTTCATCTGCAACTATTTATGATTGCTCTTTTGAAAAAAAAAACTGGGTTAATATAATTTTTTACATATACTATGTTAAGATATTTCTAACTAATACGATGCTGTCTTTTTTAAAGTTAATCAGAAAAATTTTCACCTGTTCTGGTGGGCAGAGGGTCAGAATTCTCTCTGAGATATTTCTATTCACAGAGATATACTATGGTCTAATTTAAAGAAAACTCCCTTTCCACTGAGGTTTGCAGAGCAAGCATTTATCCTGTAAACACTGTAACAATGATCATCTGTCCTTCCAGTTCTCAGTGGAGACTCTTGCTTTTGAAAATGTCTTGTGGTGACTTACTAAATTCAGGCTATTTCAATTAGTATTACTGCGCATTAAAAATTAATTGCATTACTGAGTGGATTAAGGTTTAAATTTCAATTCTACAGTATGTGCACTAGAAATGACAGCTAAAAATCAATGCTCTTTGGCCCACGATCGGAAGCATGTACAGTCAAATAGCGCGGGACTGGCGTCACTGGCCAAGCAGTTTTAAAAGACTTGATAGTTCAATTGAAGGTGTGTCAGCTCTAATTCTAGATTTTAGTTTGAATGCTGCACAGGAGCCCAGCCTTAGGAAAAGAAAAACAGAACAACAGCTGCACTAACAATTTGAAAAAACAAATGGACACAGGTATTAAAATTATGATGGTAGAAAGATGAAGAGTCACCCCAAATTCACAGATAATTATCCCTAAACTAAAACCTTACAATTCCGTTCAATAAGAACTGAGGCTCCCTCACTTAAATCTACACTATTTTATTTATTAGTTATTGGGGGACAGTAGTTGGTTGGGGGCAGGAAATAAGCCATTTTGTAAAGAGATGTTACGAATGCATATAATATTCATAATGACTTTAATCTGTGTTTTAAGGAAATCCAAGAAGACACTGCAAATACAAATCTTTCTCTTAAACGGTAATCCCCTCTCAATCCCCTGCGTTAAATTATTAAACCTGTCTGGGGGAAGGGATGGATCAGCTGATCATCCCAACTACAAATTTATAACACCTACACGAAATGTTTGAAAAGAAACGGATCACTTTTATTCACAGTAAATTTGTTCGCCTAAGAAGATGAAGATGAAGGACATTACGAATGAAGTCAACAGAGTAAAGTAGCATCAATAAAGACGCACAAAGCCCCCAGGATATCTGAGCTTGGAACTGAACAGTGATTGGTATGCGCCTAAGAGGAAAAAATGATGCCTGCAATGTTCCTTAAGATCCCCTCTGTGTTGCACCGGTGGCCAACAGCAAGTTCGGCAGCAAGAGAGTAAAGAAGATGGGAAGTAATAATAACAATAAAAAGAATAATCTGGTGCAAATGGACCCCAAGGTGTAGTAGTCATCCCCATGCAACAATCGCCCTTCATTGCAATTTACTGATGTTGCTTCATTACAATACAGCATATAAAGGGGTAATGTACAAAGTGCACTATTTAAAGCTACGTGTTTTGAAGCAGCACATACTACCCTGGCAGGCACTGCTAGGGGAGCCTCGTCAGATTGTTCGAAAGTGAAACTGCCTGCACAAAAAATTCGACAGGGGCGCAACATGTATACATCGTGGTGATAAATTTGAGGTGAGAAAGACTAAAGGTAGCAGGGAAAAGTGTTTCCTCAGTGAAATATTAAAGGCATTTCAAATTCATCTGAATTAAAACATCCTTTGGAGAGGTAACAACTTGCGGCTTTGCAGAACATGATGTTTCCTGTTTGAAGACACAAACTGGCTTTCCGTTGCCTATTCCTAGTCTCCATAAAATAAACTTAAGCAATGTTTGTAGGTGAACTGCACCTTCAGGTTCCTAGTATTGCAAGAGAAAATGATTCGTTTTCTGAGTTCTGCCTGCTGTGGTTGAAAGTCTTACTTTTCAGTCAGGGCCCAGAAGATGCTGAAGCAAGGCATTAAGGGGAAGAAAGAGATTCTTTCCCCACCAAGGATCATTGAGTATGTCATTGGTTAATTCTTGCTCTGTGCTCCTCATTAGCATTACTCTCAAGTTTCTGGTTATCATATCCGAAATATTAAGACATAATAACTACGAAGGTGCAGATAATTGGATATTAACCAGAACATACTTGACTGGGCAGGAGGTAGGGCCCTGCTTAAACTAATCCTGAAATATATTAATCACCAATTAATGAAAGGGTTTCAAATTCATTTTCTATTAGAGAACACCTCCGAGTATCTAAGCTTTTTCTAACAAAATGACTTGGAATAACAGGGTAGAAATAAGGAATATGACCATCTGATGATGTCTTGAATTAATTCCTTACAGCCTGTTGTCAGGTAATCATGAAAACTATCATTAAAACCTTGATTACATTTACAAAGTCTGATGGGAGGAAGAGGGGACACTTTTCAATGTTCAGTGGCCTTGGTTTAAATCCCAAATTTATCCCTTTAAGTGGCAGAGCGATAGCTAAACATTTCAGCAGAGAGCTGTCACAATATTATCTGAGTCTTTCAACCTAGACAGACCTCTAGACCTCCAACCTAACAGCAGATGTACTCTTAAAATATAAAACCAATTAATGGGAGCCAGAGAAGTCCAGCCAAGGCAACCTTTGTACACAGTAAACAGTAAGTAGTAAGAAGTTGATGAATATATTAAGGGATAAAAACCTTAACTACATGGTGGTTGAAAAGTCAGCACCACTTAGATGGAAATAAAATAATGTTAAGAAAAGAAAAAGGGGTAAAAAAAAAAAGAAAACAGGAAGAGGAACATAGAAGGAAAGCTGTATTTCTTTACAATCCATGTGACTGTGAGTTTGAGTCTGACGTGCCATAGATGTTTTATTAGTCTGGTTGTAAAAGCCCCCACTAAGCTCCCTAGTAAAGCCTCTGCTCATACTCACCGAGTTAGAGAAATGGCAGCAAAAATGTCATTCGTCTTAAAGAAAAAAAAAAAAAAACAAAATTTTCAAGTATATTACTCTCACGAAGGGATTCTGAAATCTTTTCACACCTAAAAGGTGTAGCTCCCAGATACTCTGAAAACGACTTACATTTTTATGTCAGAGAAAACCATGTTTGGATTAATGCAGTGTAAGCAAGAGCTCAAGATGACACCAATTCCTCTGTTTTTCCTGACTTTATTCACTTAATTTGATGAAGACGGCAAGAAAACTCCTGTTCTCTGAGGGTGTTTTTTTTTATTCTGTTGTTTATCGACTTTAATTTTAATAATTCTTAAATAAGCACTCACAGCAGATGAACTCAGATATGCAGGCAAGTAGGCCCTTTTATCAACAATTTTGCCATAGAAATACACAAACATTTCAATGGCTCTTCATTAGCAAACAAATCAACAAGTGATATTTTAATGCATGACTTTATTCCATCTCTGTGGGGACTGTAGTTGAGAGTGTGATGTACAGTACAGAGAAAGGAATCATCAGCCACAGTGTCCCAGGGCTCTCTCCATTGAGGTCTTCGAAGCCTCTGCTTAAAGAGTGCGTTTAATTGACTGATAGACAGTAGCTTCTTTGTTCGCAGAAGACAGCGAAGTAATGGCAGCTTGAAAATCGTACCATCTACAGGGTCTCCTGAGACCAGTAACAGGGGGATATGTGTCAGGAATAAATAAATAATCTAATTATTAAGCCACTTCCTGTCAAGTTAACTCCAATTTGTTGGCTTTTGAAGGCAACAAAACGAGGCATTTTTCCTCATTATGCTTCTCTTTTTATACCAGTGGTAATCACAGGCGGATTAAAGGGTGCCTGATTGGTTTTTTTGTCAAGGAACTGAGAAGCAGCCAACAGTACAGAAAAACAGAGTTGGGTTTAGAAGAAATTTCATGCTTGTCTCCTTTCCAGCTCCCTAGCAGCCCACACGGCTGCCCCATACAGAGCTGCCAGCTGTACAGCAAATGTGTACCCCTCCAACTGGGGCCTACCGGGCCACAGGCGCCATCCTGAGAGCTGTGAGATACCTTGCAATCTTGGCAGGTAGCTACTGCTGTCATAGGCATAATTCTAAAGGTGACCTACGAAACCCCATCAGCTCACCAAATGCAACAATATGAGCAGCTGAAGTTCGATACCCACTCTCCATATTGGCTCTGTTTCTTTTGTTTACTGCTATTAACAGCCCAGAAACTAGGAAATGACCTCTGGAATTGGGTCAGCAGAGACCTTGACTTTTTACGTGTCTGAAGGAACCTGGGGGAAGCAGGTCACGGGGTGTGTGTGCACGTGGGCACGGGTGCAGGCGGGGTCCATCTTTTCGTGTCTACTGTCCATGACTCTCGGTGCCTCCCATTCAGAAATGTTTTGCAAACTTCATTCAGAAACGGACACTGGCATTTGAGAATCCACATATCAAGCAGGGGAGTGAAACAGAGACACACTTGTGGCCTATTCTCCAGCAAGTCAAAGGCGAGGACCAAACCAGAGCCAGAAGCCCGGCCAGTGTGTCTCAGCCAGTCACATGGAACTATCCATCTGGCACAGACTCTTTCCCCAGCTTCTCTGTACAGAGCCTAGGATGGAAGGCTGGCATCTAGTAATTGGGCCTGAGAACAACAATTTTCGGAGGCCTCTTTAAGGGCAGTACGTTTTAAAATGTCGCAAGAAACTGAATCTTCAACCTCTCTATGGACTTGATCTGAACCCTCGGTCTCATGGAAAATTATCATCACAAGGAATGGCTCAGGGGTTTTGTTAGGGGCTTGTAGATGAAAAACTCCACCAACTGCAAGTTTTTTTTTTTGTTTTTTTTTTTAACTAAATCCAAGCTGCTAGGTGCAGGCTAAAACACAAAACAAGGATAAACACCTCTGACTTTCTTTTAGTAGCTTAACACCAAAATTAAGAAATGGGCTCAGAGATTTTCTTTAAAATTTGTTTCAGAAATAAGAATCCGAGTAATCAAGATGAGCTCTTGAAAACTATCTTATTCTAGAAAGACTTTTTTTTTTTTTTTTTTTTTACGTCTTTTTGGCTTCTTTTATTTTAAAATGTCTTTGTTTCTAGGAAACCTTATTATAGGAGAGGCTTGATAAGTTCCTGCAGCCCCATTCTGCACTCAGTAAACAGTGTAGCTATGCTCTATTTATGCCTGCGTATGTCCTTTCTGAATACATCTTGAATTTTTGTTAAATTGCGCAGATAATTAAACCCTCTTCATATTTACAGTCTGCTTCATTGGTACCATGAATTCTGTTTTCAGTTACTGTCTGCAAATTCCCTCTCTGAACAATTTCATACTAAGCAATAACACTTCATTTTACATAAGTTTTATCTGATGTCCCCATACAGAGCTGCCAGCTGTACAGCAAATGTGCGGTTCTCAAACTGAGGCCTACCAGGCCACAGGCTCCATCCTGAGATCTATAAGGCACCTTGCTGTCATTGGCAAGCTTTCCCTGCTATCACTGTGACCATCACTCCACACTGCACACAACTTAAAATCATCTGATTATTAGAATTTGTGGCCCACACTCCATTTTATCCTTTATTTAATCTATCCCCAGATCACACATTTGTTTAAATGTTTTGGCTGGTTTACAAATCATGCAGCCATCTGCACAGTAGGTGTGACACCATTTTTTAGACAAAAGTTACGTTACCAACAAAGATAAAGTCATTTGAAATGCTTTGATGTTTGTTATTGTGCCTGGTTCACTTGGACCAACGCTAAGAAATAAATAGAATTATCTGTGTAAATCGATGAACATCTATGAAAAACAACACCCAGCAGAACGCCGAGCTTGCTCCATTACCTACGTTAATATCATGACAGCTGAGGAGAGATGACCTGGCCCACTTCTCATCTCTCCTGTACAGATGGCTATTAAAGAGAAAGTATCCCTTTTGTATGGTCCATGTAGAAACCCTTTATGGGCTTTTCAAATAAGCCAGCATTGCCCACATGAGGGTAGCTTTCTGGTACCATTAAACTGTCCAGATTTCATCTTTTTTAATCCAGCTCTTGATGAAATAAGCCAGTATTTCATCATATTTAACACCAAATGCTTGTTTCTTAATTCCCTGAGTTTTGTAAGCTATCAAAGGATGACTTAGAACTCAATAGTCTTGTCATTTAGAATTAACGCAAACTCCACAAAGAATCTAATGACTTTGAGTTTCTTAGGATAGTGCAGATACATATATATATATGTGTGTGTATATATATACAGACATAAATATATATATTTATTTATATGTATATGTGTGTATATATATCCCCTCACATAGATGCATTACTGTAGATTCATTTCTATTCATTTTTTTTAAACTGCCAATGAAAGCTGAGAGTTTAAAGTGCAACATGGTCCTTTATCTTCCTATGCAGAGATCCCTATCTGTGGATATTTCCCCTTAAGACATATAAAATCCAAAACCACTACAGACCTCAAAATATTGGTTTTAGTCTATTGTAAAGCAAGAGCACTCAAGCTGAAATGTTCCAGAAGTGATACTGAATGTCACAAATCTATAATGAAGATTAGTCACACAGCACACCATCCACTAAAGAAATGGAAGGAAAAGAATGCCATTTGTGACCTTGGGCATCAAACAAATTGCAGAACATATGAATGTCACTTGCCACAAGAACAGACTAAAAATTCACTACAGTGTACAAAACTGATTTATGCATTCTTTTTGTCTTGACATCAGTGATGTATATCGCATGGAACATAACACATAGGGTATATATCTTCCCATGTGCATTGCAGAAAACTTGAATCTTTTTGTGGTCTTTTAAAAATTATAACTACGAAACACTGAGTATTAGAGATTTGAACCAAAATAGTCAATACCCTTACATCAGTGTTTTCCTATTAGTTATCATTTATAGTTCCAAATTTTAGCTTTACTTTTCTAAGAGATAAATACATTTGCTTCCCCTAAATGCTCTAAGCATCATCCTTGATCTATCCAGGACACGTTTATTAGTGACTATTTGTGGATTTCCCATTTTTTTTTCACAAAACAGGGTGCTCCGCCACCTTAGATACAAATTTGCCATTATAGCACTGGTCTTTCTTTTCAGATGAAAAATACAAAAAACCCAAAGCTTATTAAGTAATCAGTTCTAAATCAGTTTTTAAAAATAATTCCTAGGTATATGGTTTATACCCATTCGCTTCATATTATCTGTCTGAGAATTTTGAAAAGGAGGCCTGGAAATGGCCATAGCTATATCCTCACCACTTATCCTCCAAAGTCCATGAGTGTAGCAATCAGTTCCAAGGATAATGGTGTTTCTCCCCTTTGATCATTTCTTTGTCAAGCGGACTGGCCTTCGATGGTGAGTGTACTGCTGGTTGTCTACCACCAGCCGTTTGCAATTTGCTCACTATGTTTCATGAGACAGTTGTTTGTGGCTGTTTGGAACACATTTGTCTCTTTGGGGATTTATACGCTGGTTGCAATGCCAACCTCCGTAGTGATCGAAATTTCTTTCTAACTAAAATAGATAATTAGAGGCTGGTAATTATTGGTCAAGAATTATCAGAGTGAAAAAATTAAGCTTCTCATAAATAGTTCTTGGCAATGTCATCTCTTTATATTATCACATGCCTAACAGCCCTTTATTCAGAGCACTTACAAATTTACTCTACTGCTGTTGAGCCTCATAATTTTATATGAGGCAATTCCTTTGCTGGGTTAAACACATTTAAATCCCCTGGTTTCATCTCTATCTGTGCTAATCCATACCAAATAATAATAATAACAGAAATCTCAAAGAAGAAAATAACAATAAATATTTACTATGCTGATAGAGACTAGGAAAAAATGAATTAAAAGACATAATACACAATGGCTTCTTTCTGTATTCTCAGGTCAAAAGCCAACATAAACTATGTGAAAAGAACAAAGGAAGACAAGAAAAAATTTCTCATCTGTGCAGACTTGAAAAGAGGGAAATCTTTTCCCCAGGAAAGCTGTTAAAATGTTTTGTAGCTCTTTTTTGCGTGTGTGTAAAGAAGAAAAGAAACCCCTAAATAGTCACTGGTCTGATTTCTTACTGAAACTGTGTCAAAATGTAGTGGAAAGTGAGGTTTTCTTTTTTTCCTTAATAGACATAAGTCAAATCCCTGATGCATTTTTATTGAGTAATTATCCCTGCAACGTAGACCATGTGTCCACACCTAGCTGCAAAACAGCACTTAAAGCAGAGCATCTCCGGTATGTACCTGGTAGAAACATTGATGGTTTTCCTTTCACAAATGTCCCTGGCCAATAGCCTGAGACCAGCACTTCCAGAAAGAAGCATGGAGGTCGTCTGACACTGCAGTTGCATTAAACATGTGTGCTACAGAGAAGCAAATGCAAATGACTTGGTTAAAGAAGTTACACCTCATTGGGTCATCTGCAGACCTCCATCAGGTGACATAATCCTTCCTCTAGACTGATTGAAATGTAGAGTGAAATCTGCAAAAACACTATATACCCTCTTAACAAAAAGAGTAAGAGGCTTTTCAGATAGTCTCTAATCCTTCTTTCCTGCTAAATGTCTAGTTGAGATTATTTTTTGATTAGACAAAAAACATACACAGACACACAACCTAAAAATACCTACCCTCAATGGAGGTATTTTAGTCAACAAAATAATGCTGCTTGCCTCATTTGAAAGACTAAGTATCACACTGGGATTTTAAAAAAGGATATCTTAGCCTTTGTGACATCATCCCATTATGCATTCGCTTTCTGTAGATATTAACAACACGACTGGAGTTTAAGGACTTGGATGCATGGTCAACAGATAAAACAATTAAATGGATGCTATTCATTTGTTTAGGCCTCAAGTGCAAGAGAATTACATATTTTATTATTAAAAATAGTATGAATATTAAATAACTAGGCCCTCTGTGGAAAGGAATAGAATTTGCTTCTCTGATAGAAGGTGAATTGTTAAATGCTCAGATCCCAAGAGAAAGTTAGTGTCATATTAATCCACATAAGGTAGAGGGAGAAAGCCCTGGGAACGCACTAATGTTGCAAGGAGTGTAAAAGAAATATAAAAGGAAAGGTATAAAGCAATTTAAAAAGAAGGACCAGGACAAACCAATGAATTTTATGGCCAAATGATACTTAAATTGGAAAATCAAAAAAGTCCTTTCACTGCTCAACATTCAATTCAAATTTGATGTATGGACAAGAACATTAATATCATGGTGAAAAATATATTCAATCTGTTCCTCTGGTTCCTGGGGTGAATAACAAAATCCAGGACCAAAAATAAATGTATGTAGAATAAAACTACACAGAAGCACGACCTACAGCATTTTGCTAAATTTTCCATAAGGTGCAAATTCCAAGAAACATTTTCACTGAAGCCCACGTAAAACTGTAGCATGAAGCAGGGTTATGAATGACTGCCACCAATAAACTCTACTCAAGATATAAAGAGACGGAAAATATTAGCATTTCTCCTGGCAAGAACAATTCATTCTTTTTCATTCCCACCCCCTCCTCCCAAAAAGCAGTTTTGAAAGTTTATAAAGAATATCTGTTTGGAATCCAAAATAAAAGAAAATTGCAAGGAAACACATTATTTAAATCTCTCTTACATGTTGTCATTACCTGCTAAATATTCAGCAAAGCTGTCACTGTTATTCTATCACATTGGAGAACATGTTATTTAATGTATTAGAAAATCACTAATAATATTAGTGCTTAAATCTGGAAAATGTAGAGATAGAGTGATCAATATTCTGGCTGTTGTGTGTACATTCCATTTTGCACAGTTATGTACTTAGTCTTTGATAAGCAATTATCCTCCTAAAGACCCGTCATTTGAAAAACTATAAAACAAATCCTATTGAAAAACTATTAGTCAATTCTCTAACATGCTTTTGAATTTATGTTCATTAATTTCTGTAAGAGAATTAGGAGTTCTGTTATGGTTGCTTTTCATGATCAGTAATGATAGTTGGAGCAACCCTTCCACTGAGCATTCTTAAGAGTGCTTCTGATTAGTGTATAATAAAACTTGTTTACCCCTGAAACCAAGTTCAGAGTCAAAAATGCTGAATTTTCTTGCTTGTCTTAAGAATTTGGTAATAGGAGAGCATGAGGTTAATTGGACTTTTTAGTATTATATCACAATTATTTATGGTAGTATAGAATACGATCAGATGAGGATGAAATAAAAAACTCTCGAAGTATAAAAACACAAATGAGTAACAAAAATAGCATAAAGTAATAACAATTGTCATTTTACTAGTAGAAAAAGATCTGCTTGATAAAGTTTAATTGGCTGGTAAAACTCTTAGTGTTATTACTAAGTGCTTATCAAATTAAAAAACATAAGAGGTAACCCCAGAGGAATTAAGGGATAATGGGACAATATGAATAACTGAAAAAAATTATCCTTTTAGCTCTAGTCCATATGATAAAGGCAAAACCTCTGAAAACACTGGCCGAGAGTGACTTCCAAGATCTTCACCCAAACCACTTATATAAAGATCTACGTAAAATTTGGTGGGGAAATAAAAAATGATTACTGAATTCTTTACATGATCTTTATGATCATGATTATTTCCAGGCTGTTGAAACCATACATATAAAACGATCTTATGGCAATTTAAATTATTTATGTTTCCCTATCACAAAAACTCACCACTTTAGATTTTGATACAAAGATGCTTAAGCAACACACAGCAGTGCCATTACCATAATAACTTCTGAAATTAAAACCTGTCTAAAACTCTATGGAAAGCTAACATCCAGTTCATTAACCATTCCTGTTAGTTTTCAATAATGCAAAAATGATTAGAAGTTTAATTTGTTAATCACCTGTGTTTTGACTGTCAGTAGATATATAATCCTCTGCAGAAGTCTAAACTAGCCCTTGCAGAAAATAAAATGTGCTAATGTTTTATCAGGCCTAATAATAGTTATAAAAATCAATCATGCCTAGGTAAAACATTGATGGCTGAACAATTAATTCATCTTTAACTCTGTTTAATTATATAGGCAGTGATTATACACGAATAGAAGAAAAAGCTATCTGTAATAAGGTTTAGAGCGTCACTCACCAATCATGTGATTTGCAACATGAACCTGAATATCCCATTCATTGTAGAAAACCATCTGACACTTGATGCACTGATAGGTCTTCTTCTGAGAAAACAAGTATAAATAGAATTACTTAGACACATGCACTTTTTATTGTTTTCTTAAAAAAAAACAACAACACTACTCACAGCATTTTTTTTTTTTAAGATGTTGGCCTTATATGTCTTGCTAACTATGCTACTGTGGATCTGCTTGGGCAAAGTTCTATGAGTTTCTTACTAAGATTTTGTGGTTTGATCCTAATATTATACTTTTAGCTACAACAGTTGGAAGAAATGGAGGCACATAATTATGGCATAATATATTTTTAAGGATTCCTAAGTTCAAAAACAGAAGTTTAATATTAAAAATCTGTAACACACACACAAAAAAAATAAAAAATAAAAATAAATAAAAAAAATAAAAATCTGTAACACATGGCCGAGTTTCAGAAACTGATGTCCTCATAGGTCAATCACAATTTCATTCCAACCAAAATGTCTGTGACGTTACTTCTAGATACCCCTTAGTAAAACAGCCAATAAGACTTGCAGAATCTAGCTAAGACATTCAGTAATTATAATTTTTAGCTGAAGTCTAAAATTTAGGTGTTTTAGAAGTTGCTCAATACTACCCTTTAAATACTCACTTTTTCCCATAGAAATAAGACCATACTGAGCATTCTAACATCATTTTATCATTTTACATAAAAGTCCTGGCAAGGGGAGAGAACAGAATTTATTAATTCTTGTATCATAAATAAAGAAACTGAGGCCCAGGGAAGTAGAAAGAATTTGCCTGATGTCAGAGTGCCCTAGAGCTGAGAAGAGAAATAAGCTCTCTTAATTCCAAGTGCTAGGCTGTCGGATAAAAGCAGCCTTTATGATTTCACATCTTTATCACTGTGTCCCCCATATGGCTCAGTACATCTTAGGTGAACTCAATAAATAAAGTATTGGTTATGTTTTCTAGAACACAGTTACATAAATTCCTTTATGATGAAACTTGATATTTTCAATTAAAAACCATCTTGGAAAACAAAATAAACCATTCTGAAAGCTCCCAAATGTGAAAAAAATGACATTTGTAAAAGTACACCAATGACAGTTTGTTAAGGCATTCTTACAGAATTATAATTTCATCCGTGGTCATATAAAATTGCTTCACTAATCGTAGCAATTAAAAATATCAGTCTGTAAATCATAATTAATTTTAAAGAACTCAACAAAATCAAAATCAAGTACAAAAATTTAGCGTAAATTCAAAAGCAATTAAAATTATAAATGCTGTTCATGTAAAATTTTCCTTGCCACTTAACATAGTATTAGCTTCTGCAACACAGGATTGTAGCATTCCTTGTAAAATACAGAAGAGCAGGCCTATTTCCAATGGAAGCGTTCTCAATAACCTAACAGGCTTTGTACATTAGGCATATCGTGAATTGAATGTGCTGAATCTAAATCTAACACGGAGTTGAAAACCCTGACGATCACCGAGGAAGATTTACTGCACTGAGCTGTTTACAAGATGCTTTTGATGGTGACATATAGAGCAACATGTGTTGCGTAAATAACATCTATCCCTTTTTTAACAATATTTCCCTTTAGAACTAGTTAGAAAATATTTCTTACTCCCAGATGACCTACATTATATATTGTTTATTAGCATACTTCTAGCATTATTCCTGATATGTGACCTTGCTGAAAAACAAAGAAACATAAACTTAATGGCTAGTCTTTTCTCTTGTTAGCACAGTAAAACATACAATATGTCGAAAACTGTCTCCAAAAATGATGACTGATGAATATGTTGGTGGAATATACTAGGACTTTTTTTTTCCTGGACTAATAATAAAGAATAAAATCACTTGACAAGCCAAAATAATAAAATACCAGCACTTACTACTACCTTCAAAATGAACTGACATATTTGAAGATCTATGTACACAAGTTTTCTTTTATCATTGAAGGAGAAGGCTTTTGTCACTGCTGATAATTCAAATACTAATTCTACTCTTAAGATAGTGTCTAAAATGTTATGTTCTATTCTTAACAAAGTCAGATTCTTATCTATAAGCTCCTAAATTTGGGGCTGAATGAAATAAGAATTTCATGTCATCAAAAACAACGTATACCATGATCTTAACAATGCTGTAATTTGAACTTTGCCTCCCCACACAGCTCACATTTCCCAAATACAAAGCAATGATATGTAAATTGAGAGGTGTTAAGGTGTTCTTTCTGAAAGCCATGACATAAAATTCATTTTTACCTTCTATCTCTCTTTTTAAAAATGATTTTAAATAACCTTTAAAGCATCCTTATTATGATAGACTTTTAGCAAAATATGTGAGAGATGCCTGCCCACCCATACACCAT
Organism: Canis aureus; assembly: GCF_053574225.1. NCBI lineage: Eukaryota > Metazoa > Chordata > Mammalia > Carnivora > Canidae > Canis > Canis aureus. Next base: position 17,727,745 of record NC_135616.1, read on the forward strand.
CCTTAAGTGAAGTGATCATAACCTTTGAACGGTGCTGGTTGGCGTTGGGGAGCTCATTCCCTTGGAAGTAAATCCCCTCCAGCTCTGTACAGCTGAGTTTGTAAAGGACTTCTTCCTAATTTGAGACCCAAATCTGCTTTTCTACTGTCAGCCATTGGTCCTAACTCTAGGCTCTGGAGCCGTAAAGAAGAGGTTGGATCCCTTATCTAATATGACAATTACATTAACCCTTTTTCAAATTGAGAATAGAAACGTTTTGAACAGTTTTCACCATCCTGGTTACTTTACTCTCTTCCAGGTCAACCTTTTAAGAAACAGAACCCTAAATTAAGCACAATACTCCAGGGTTGTCCTAACCCTTAAGGAGTACAGGGCGACTGTCACCTCCCTTAGGACAATTACTTCCATTTATATAGAAGACAACAACACAAAAAAAAGTCAAGTGAGATCATTTCTTCTAAAAGCAGATAACAGTAGAAACAGAACTTCCATTGTTTGGGCCCCAGATTGGCCTTTATCAACGCTTAAGTTGTCAATTTACTTGAAATGCTAATTTAGTACAATTTTTAAAAGAGACTTTTTTTCATTAGCCTTTTTTTAATGTGCTACTTGGGAGTGGGGTTGTCATTTCCTGATTGTTCTCTTTTGTTTTCTGATACTGATAGATGTAATTATCAAGGATACAACTTTTTCCCAGCACCTCATTATTTTTGATTGATTTTGAGAACAATTTAAATGTGCCTTTTTGACATTCTTGTTTTCAGTTATACTCTGGTTAAGGTACTCAGAGACTTTCAGGAAAGAGCATCTCATAAATTAAAAAAAGTGATCAGGATTTTAATAATGTATACTTAAAAAAATTATTCTGATTAACACCCCCTCCCCCCAGCAAACTACATTCCATTAGGACTTAGGCTTCACATTGAACCTCATCAAGCAAAAAAAATATATATACTTTGCAGTTATAAATTGCTTTGACTTTTTTAAACAAAACATGGACTATAAAAAAAAATCATTGTGTTCATAGCAACCCTCAGGAACAGAAAAGGAAAAAAAAAATCTTAGTTGCCACCAATGGAAGTGACTATTACATAAATCTCTTATCCTGAAAATTAGTAATTAAAGGCACAGAAGCACTAAGCTTTTTTAGGAGGAAATGTAGTTCATGCCTATTTGATGAGAAAAAGTTCTTTATGAAAGACTCACAGTAGAAGGGATGACAGAAAATTCACCATTTTGCAATGCCAAATAAAGGAGCCCAGGATACTCATTAATGGATGCTAAAACTCTTTAAGAGAAAAGTTATTCTGGAGCTACCCAATTTTTATCCTTTAATAACTACAAAGAGAAAGATTTAACTTTACAGTGGATTTATCTGGTGGTAATCACTGCAACCAGACTACTTAGCTTAACATTACTACCAATAAAATAGCCTGGTATTATGTGTCTCTCAATGTGATGCAATGTGTAGTATAATACATCATAATAAAGTACGTTCATCTAAAACGTAAACCTGAATCTAACCAAGCTTTTAGACAAACAGTCCAGTTTTCAGGAAATACAGGCACAGAGAAACAAGCAGTACCCTGGCAGCAGGGGGAGGCGGGAGGAGAGGAGTATACAAATCCAAAATATTCTTCAACACCAATCAAAAATATTCTTGGTCTGTTATCTTCAAAAAGCCAATGTTGCAGAGAAAAAATAGAAAAGGTGGAGGCATGATTCTCAGGTGAAAGATATTAAAAAGACAACTAATAAATGTAGCATGTGGTGATTTTAATTTGGGGAGAAAACAGCAAAAAAAAGGCTTTTGAGGAAATTGGGGAAATCTGAATTTCAACTGGTTATGAAATGGTATTGAGTATTTACTTCCATTAACTTTCTTAGATATGACAATGGCATTATGGTTATGTGGATACTCTTTTTGTTATGAGATGCATACTGGATATTTAGGGGTGAAATGGCATTATGTTTACAATTTGCCTCCAAATATTCAGAAAAAAATAGTCATATACAGATAAAGTAAATGTGGTTAAATGTTAACAATTATTAAACCTAGGTACATGCTTAACTATTTTCATAATATAAAATGGGAATAAATGGATAGAACAATTCTATCTAAAGTCATTTTTAGAAATACTAAACATAACCTGATTAAACCCATGGCTTTGGTTCATTTCAAACCTCCACACTTGATGTGCATCCAAGATAATTTTTGCTTAGTTGTAACAAGCAGCTTTGGAAATATTTTTCGTATTTTTTGTGAGGATTTTTTGTTTACTTGCTTTTTCTAAATCTAACATATGAACTCCAAGAGGTCAAAAAACCAGAGGTTACATTCATTTCTATAATAAAGAAATAACAGTTTCCTACAATTGTCTGTAAGGTCTATAAAGAGCTCCTATGCACAAAATTCACTTGCAACAAAACTGGGAGAGCTGATAAAGGAGGGATGATTATCCTCCTGTGCAGATGAAGTGATGAAGTGACTTGAACTAATTCGTTCAGATTGTGAGTACCATAACTAAGGCCAGTGTCCTACCCTGCCTCCCACCTACCGGGTTTTAACACAGTTTATAGTCTGATCATTTGCAGGTAAATTGACAGTGGCATTTTAAGTACATTTTGAAAGAAGGCTTTCCTTATAATTGTGTTCTGCTTTGGTCCTTAACAATGCCACGTCTGGTATCAGAGTGAGAAACCAGTCTCCAGCCATCTTCAGCATAAGCTTCCAGTACCAGGCTCTTGACCAAAATCCAGAGGGTGGAACTGCCTTCCCTAATTCCCCCTACTTGACTTCAAGATTTTCTCCTTTCTCTCAGTGTCCTGAGAGTTTATTGCCATGTTCTTGACCATATATTTTTGTATATTACTGCTGCTCAATACTGAAAGAACAATTTCAATCTGAGAACTTACATAACGCCTCCAATCTGAAATTTTTCTGCCATTATTTTCTTCAGTTTTCTTTAGTTTCCATGTTATCTCTCACAGACATCCTCTATTCATTCCTATTGGAACTCCTATTAGGCAAGACTGGAGTGTCTGGATTTCGGCTCCATGTATCTTAACTGTGTTTCATGCACAATTAGAAGTCAGTTTGTCCCTCTATTTTGAGCTAGGTAATTGTCTGTACTCTTAAAAACCATGAATTCTCTCTCCACTGGTCTCCAGTCTAGAGTTTATCTTATCCACCAAAACTTTTAGTTCAAGGACTATTTTTCATTTCTAATTTTAAACACAAGTGCTCTTGCTTTGTTTATACTTGGGTTTGCTTCATAATTTGTCACTCCTTTTAGTAGAAATCCTACCTACATTTATCTTTCCGAGCTTCTAAACATACTTATTTCAAAGTCTTTGTCAGACTCTTCTATATAATTAATTTCTTCTGGAGTGGAATCTTGGTATCATAACAGCTGGCATTTTTGTTTGTTTGTGGTTTTTATTATTTTTGTTTTGTTTTGCTGCTTTACTAGCATTAGATTCATTCACATATTTTGGAATCTTGGTTTGAAGCCCATTTGTAGTGAAAGAATTTTTTCTATGTGCTCATTCTTTCCTTGCTAATATTTTTGCCATTGTTTCTCCCAGGCTATCTCAGACTCCTAGACCAGGCTAGGTCTCATGAGGCATTTCATGTATGTCTGATGTGCTACAGGGATATAGAGGACTTTGCTAGTTGAATCATAGAGCCAGCATCTGGCTAATTCAGTTTTAAGTCATAAAACTGTATCTTTTTTCCTATCCCTTTAACTCTCTAGCTCAAAAGTCCTAATACCAGGTATTGATCAACAACAGAATTTTTTTTCTAGCCTTCTATTGTAAGCAATGAAACTTCTCTGCCCTGCTTTAAGTAGCAAGTTTAGTTCTGTCCCACAGAAATTAAATCTTGTTACCACTTCTGGAGTAGAATCCTATAGAATCCTGGCTTCAGTCCCAACCATTTCTGAAATTTGGTTTCTGGATCTCAAAGATGGAGAATTGTTTTGAACCTGACTACATCCATTTGGTTATTTATATTTTATCTATCATCATTATATGTTCAGAGCATCAAAGCATGATGTAACAGAATCATTTCTCAAAGATGTCCCAGAGCCCTCAGCCCCCTCTATGTCACCAGTCCCAAACTTAGGCAGTGGCTGTCAAGGAAGAGCTGGTCCCAGACTCAGTCAGGACCCTCTGAAGTCAGGATGTTGTTTATAGCATCAATGATGCTATAAAATTTTCACTCCAAACATACCCAGCAGTTTTAGTAGGAAAGCAACTTTAGAATCTTCTTTTTGCAATTAGTTGCTATTTCATGGCTTCATCATTTAGCTGTGTGACAAATCATTTAATGACCTTGAGTCTTAGTACTCTTCCCTGTAAATTAAAACTAATAAAACTTACATCTTAAGAGTTTAATGTGAGAAGCAAGTGAGAACTGTATAAAAGTGCTTAGTACCATGCCTACCATGTAGCATGCCTGCATTAAAGAGTAACTACCTTTATTACTCTTTACTTGACAGGTTATTATGGAGATGGAATGGAATACTATATAAACTGTCTGACACAACAAAGTTGCTTGTCAAAGATTAATTCTCACTCTTTCATGTGGACTTTGAAACCATAGTATAATTTCCTCAAACCAGAATCCACTCATTTAAATTTTATGACAATTAACAACGATTAAACAAACGTTTATAAATAGAGGTTTAAAAATTAATAACATAAAGAATATCAGAAATTGGTGATAGGATTGGGAGTTGGGAAAGAAGATAGAGCATGTAAAAAGGTACAACCTTGCTGGGGCGGGGGAGAAAAAAAGCTGTTTTCAAGGACTATAGCAATATACATTACCATTCTGAGAACGAATATATTAATTACGAGAGAGAGAGAGACTTATATTTAAGATTAGTAGCACCTTTCTGGCAGGATTTTGTTGGCAAGCAAACGAATATTATGTGTGAGTGAAAATAATAAACCTACAGCTTCTACAAATACTCAGTAGTTCAGACATTTTACTAATTTAGTTTGGATATTTTCCAAGTAATTCTGAGTTTGTGTGAAAATAAGTCAGAAGAAAGAGGAAAAAAAAATAAGTGAAATGTGATGGAAACTACTCATGGTGAGAAGTTTGCCCAAGTAATTCATTAAAAAACACCAGCACAGATTTTCTGTTGTGTGCTCTCATGGTAATTAATAGAAGGGCATTACTGTCTTACAGATGTAGTTTATGTCCTGAGATTAAAGACCACATAGCACTTTTTGCTAAGAGTTCAGTAACCAAGAGATATTAAACATGATTCCTAAACTCAAGGACTTACAATATAAACGGGGAAAGAACACACACAAATAATAAACTGTTATGTAAGTATTCTGCCTAAATTAACATGGCAAAACAGTTCAAGACCAAGTGTCAGTCAGTGTATGGCAAAGAGAAGACCACTAGGACACATCAAACAGGGACAGATTAAAATGGTCTAGAAGAGTCAGGAAAAATTCACTGGGAGAGAAAAGACTTCATCTGAGGTTGAAAATGGGGACAATTTTCCCTGAACTTAAAACTGAGTTATAGGGGCGCCTGGGTGGCTCAGTGGTTGAGCATCTGCCTTTGGCTTAGGTCGTGATTCTGGGGTCCTGGGATTGAATCTTGCATCAGGCCCTGCGGGGAGCCTGCTTCTCCCTCTGCCTATGTCTCTGCCTCTCTCTTTGTGTGTTTCATGAATAAATAAATAAATAAATAAATAAATAAATAAATAATATATATTTTTTTAAACCGGGTTACAAAGTTCCTGCTGCATGCCAGGCAAGTGTTCATAGTCTGGTGGGGCATTTGGTGGAATGAGGAAGGCAGTTTGAAACAGAAGCAGGGCTAAATAAGATTGCTCTGGCCAACTGACTGGGCAGGAAAAAAGAAGAGACAGACAAAAATCTAGTAAGAGAAAGATTTTTGTTTGAAATGACTAAGTTGCAATTTTTTCTTTTCATTTTAGACAAACTCTGCATAGACCCTTGTAGAATCTGAAAAGAAAACAGTATTTATTTAAACATATTTAGTTTTTTACAAATAAGCCCAAAACTCCATAAAGACATAAATTTCAGCTACCATTAATTTTTAAATCAGGGGGTAAAAAAAAGTCCAGCCATTTTTTTCCTCACTTTTCTTGGGTTTTTTTTAAGCATTATATATAAATAGCATTTACAGTAGTTTATTTTCAAAAGAATCATCAATAGCTAAAAACTAGAAAACAATTGAGATTTATTTTTTTGAAGATTTATTTATTCATGAAAGACAGAGAGAGAGAGAGAGAGACAGACAGACAGACAGACATAGGTAGAGGGAGAAGCAGGCTCCTTGCATAGAGCCCGATGCAGGACTTGATTCCCGATCCCGGGATCATGCTCTAAACTGAAGGCAGACACTCAACTGCTGAATCACCCAGGTGTGTCGCAATAATTGAGATTTAAAAAACAAATTTTGGCTAGTACTCACTAAAAAACAAAACCCAGCGTCAAAAATGAAGTAAATACCATGACTTTAAGCCTAGGTTTGCCATGGAGAGAGCTGCTTTCTTAGGGTTATTTGTCTCCAGTCCTCTGATTTGTCCTGATTTAGAATTTGGAAGCTCTTTCAAGGAACCCAGCTTATTTCCTCCACTACACAGGCCACTGAGCCCCTCTGGGTAAGAGATCTTCATCTAGATGATCTCATTTAACAGTAGGTGTTCAGCTGCTGTTTATTCTATGCCATAGCAAGTGTACCTGAATCAATCTCCTATAGTGTTGTCCATAAAGTGGGCAGTCAATACATTTCATTTACTGACTCTCCAATGGACGATCTAATGAGGCATCCCACATCCAGCATCTTCATTTTTAATGTGCAACCTATGTCTTGACTATTTCTGTCTGAAAACTTCTCTACCACCCTACACAACACCAGAAATCAGTGACTTAGAAGAGGCTGAACAACACAGACTAAACAGATGCTGTAGTAAACGTTTAAAAAAAAAATCACCGGAAACAGGTGTTAATTCTTTTTGGGTTAGGAGAGGAATTTGCTTCTAGTTACCACTGGTTATAATATTTTGTTAGTTCCCAGGTTGGAGGGATTTATGATTCATAGTAGATTTGGGTTAACTTCCTATACTGACTGTTTGTAAACATTCGTATCATTCAGAGAGCTAGAAATTGGGAATGGGGAACAAGAGTTGAAGTAATCAGTTTTTTTCAACAAAAATTGGAGGAGGAAAGGAAGAAGGTGACATTTTTGCCTTATGTCAAATTATGGTCTATTTTCCCCCATCAATTATTCCAACCATATACTGATTGATTTCAGTTTAAAAATCTGAACCCTTCTTTCTGTCTCACTGTTGTCAGAATGAGGAGCTGGCTGGTGGTTATCAGTGACAGCAGTTGGAGAGATGAAGTAGCAATGTTAAGTTCCTATGTTGTAATACCATCAAAGTGCATCATATGCCCACAGCAACCCAATGTTGGAGGTTAGTAATATGATTTACAATCCAACCAGAGACCTGGAGGAAGTTTTGGGAGGGAGGAAAAAATATTTCAGAATCCATTAAGAAACATTTTCTTAAGTACATAACTTCTGCCCTAAAGGCAAGTTGAGAATGTAGACAGGTTTGTTAATACTTAATGAATACTAGTACCATTTACTCGAGACTTGGCGTAAATATCAAAAGGATAACACAGAGAGGAGCTTTATTTAATGGTAAATCATAAAAATTTCTTTTTGATTCTCTTAGAATTCAGTACACACTGTATCCGAATTATTTCAGTATTTTTCAGTAATTTTCAACTGAAATTATTTTCAATCATTTCAACTGTAAGCTCTTCAAGGGTAGGTGGAGGATCCGTCTTACCCATCTTGTGTTCACCGCAACATACGACACCATTATTTCCACACAATAATGTGTGAATGAGTCATACTGGTCCACTGCCAAATAAAAATCTTTGCTTCTTCCCATTTCCTTTCAGATGAAGGCTCCTGTGGAGTCCTGGTTCTTCTCCTTTGTTTACATTTCCATAATCTATCCTTCTAGTTCTTCCGTCAAAGGAATATCTCCTATTCTGGTAGTTCTGTACCTTCTCTACAGAATGTCTCTGTCTTGTTTAGGTCATTTTAGTTACCCTGGGTGTACCCAAATTACCTTGTCCTTTATTGCTCTTATTTCCATTGAGGTATCTTACCTCCTGTCCTCCTTCTCTCAGCTGTTCTTTTTCTTTTCCTTTGTTTTTCTGGTTCTTTCTCCCTGTTTTCATTTTACATTCTGTCTTCTCTCACCCATCCCTTCCACTTGAGCAGCTTTCCTACTGAGGCATGTCAGACCACCTTTCTCTTCTCCTTCAAATTGCTTCTGAAACCCCACCTGCTCCATAAAGTATGTTGGCAATTACACCCACATACCACACTGTAGGTGTTTACTTATTATTCTCGTTTTTGGTACTCTTCAGCACTAAGGATTTTTTGTTTTGTTTTGTTTTGTTTTAGGATAGAGGTGCATTTCCTTGACTTCACCTATTCTAAATCCTGTTGTGCGAGTTACAACATACATACATGCAAAAGTGGCAGCCAGGTTCTTTCAACCCCTTGTTTTTTTTTTAAAGTTTTTTTAATTTTTTAAATTTATTTATGATAGTTACACACACACACACACAGAGAGAGAGAGAGAGGCAGAGACACGGGCAGAGGGAGAAGCGGGCTCCATGCACCGGGAGCCCGACGTGGGATTCGATCCTGGGTCTCCAGGATCGCGCCCTGGGCCAAAGGCAGGCGCTAAAGTGCTGCGCCACCCAGGGATCCCTCAACCCCTTGTTTTAATTAAATTTATCAGGATTTATAAAACTCTTTCTCATACGTCATTCCAAAAAGCATCTTAATATAAAAGAATCCAATGTCCCCATATTTTTTACATCTTCAAAGGTACTAGTATGAGCTCGCACAGGGTTGCAGTTCTAGAACTGAAAGGAATGGGTGAGGTCATCTATCTCAATTTCTTCATCACAGGGACGTCTGAGTGGCTCAGTGGTTGAGTGACAGCCTTTCGGCTCAGAGCGTGATCCTCGAGTCCTGGGATCAAGTCCCATATCGGGCTCCCTGCATGGAGCCTGCTTCTCCTCCCTCTGCCTATGTCTCTGCCTCTCTGTGTGTGTGTCTCTCATGAATAAATAAATAAGATCTTTAATATAAAAAATTTCTTCATCATGGACAATGAGAGTGAAGACTTCAGAGATGAAGCATCTTTGCCTGGAATGCACAGAAAATGACCAACATAGCAAGCCTCAAACTCTGGACTGCCATGAATAGAGCCACACCTTTATGGTGGGGTAGCACATTGACACGAAGGAATTGCTAACTATTGCCCAGTTGGCTCTTCACTGTGCCTCAAACTTTGCTGTGGCTCCTCTTTGCACTGGACCACAGGATCACCTCTATAGCGCCACCTCTCCACTGCTAGTTCCTACTGTCTTTGTGGATCCTCACTTCCCAGTGTATTCTTTCAGCATGGAATCTACTGTGTCAGATTCAAAACATCTATGCACATTATATTCCAAGGCTTCCTGTCACTTAAGGAACAATGTCTTATTTCTCCTTGAGCTCCAGTACCCAGTGCACTGCCTGACAGTGGTTATTTGTGAAGGAGTGCATGAACTATACAGAAATGAATTGATTTGGGCTTTTTATAAGTATACCCAAGAGTAGGTGTTTTCAGAAAAATTTATTAGAGGGAACCAGATTGTCGCCACCAAACATGCCTACATTCTGCATCACACAACCACATAAGACCTTCTTCCAGGCCCCCTTCAGATTATCCCAGAAAGATTAAATGGTAGACTTTAAAAAGCTCTGCATAATCCTTATTGATAATATATTTTACAAAGCTACAGACTTCCCATATAAAAAATGTCCAAGAATATAACCTGAGAAAATATGGGGGCCCCTTCTAAACAGGACTTCTGCTCCATGAGAACAAGGCTCCACAATAAAGAATATGAGGGGAAAGTGCTAGGAAAAGGATCACAATATCAAATCCAACCATTTTTAATAGAATCTGTGCAAGGCAAGCACTGTAATTTTTTTAGATGTTCCTTACGGTCCAGGTGATAAATCAGTCATTATTTTAAAAGACATTTTAGAATTTTATTGTTGAATATTCTTACTAGACCTTTGAGAATATTCCTATTTCTAATCCTGCCAACTGCTCGCCATCTTAATATGTATATGATTCACTATTTGAGGGTATACTTGCTTTCTGGAGGTTTAATTCTTTGCCAAGAGAGGCAGAAAATACTCATCTGTATGTCACTGTGTACCCAGTGCCTACATACGATGCCTGTCACAGGTTTGAAACTCAGTAACAGCAGAATGAATGCATGTACTAGACACAAACTGATCCAAATAATGTCCCATGCCTGGTATGGAATGTCTGTTTTCAAATTATTTAAATTTGGTATAACAAAATGATATCGATCCAGACTCATTTCGCTGAAAGGAGATGTCTTCCACCAAAATGATGTCAATTTTCCAATCCCAGTAGGTCTAGACATTAAGCTTAGAGGGCTTCCTGCCAGCTACCTCATTTATTCATTTCATTCTGCCTCCTGTCTACCCTTCCTGTTCCACTCCTGGCTTTTTTTTTTTTTTTTTTTTTTTAAGAATGATCTTTGTTAAATATGTGGTCCCTGTTCATAATTAAATTCTATATTTCTGGACATGTATTTATCAAGAAATTTTATCACAGCTCCTTTTGCTGTACTGTTAGCCAAACTTATAAAATACCCGAGATAATCCTGAGACGTATCTTAAGATGAAAATATTAACATCAGACTTTGTCAAATGAGGTTTATGAGAGCTGTTTTGGTTTCTAAATCATGGCGCATGTGTGCTTTGAAATCTCTCTCAACCACTTACTTATTAATGATTTTTAAATATAGCATTCTATCCTAAAAATAAGGAGTTATGCATCTAAATTACAAATCCCGTCCAAAAAAAACACCCCACAAAATTTTTACCATTTTCCTTTCTGCAGAATGTAAATATATTTGATCCCTAGAGAACATTGCCAGTGGGTTTTAGGCAAACAAATAATAGCTTTTTAAAATTAACTGCTTTTCAAACTATTCACTTGCTTCTTGAGCTTAGGGGAAAAACTGTCTCATTTTGGGATTCACTTAATATGCCTTTCATTTACAATTTTTAGTTTTCTCATATGTTATTTCCCCAATACTTCTTTTGTTCTGTTGTTCTCCATGATGTTTCAACCCAATAGTACTATAGAAAAATTTCCATCTCTTACTTATAATTGTTTTATCTACAAACTCACCTATTTACATGTTTTTTCTACTCTTTATACGTACTGTTATCTGACACGATCTCTGATCCCAAGCAAATAAAGTAATATTTTAATCTCTAGTCTTTACACTGTTTATTCTTTGGTTTTCATTGTTTGTAGGTCTGTTTTAATATTTTATTATGCTTTTCTATTTCACCAACTTTGTGGAAGTGTGATAACTTATTTTGATGCATTTTGACCAAATAATCCATAGATAGCATTAGATGAAATTATTCTAGAATACAAAATAACTAAATTGAAAACATTTCATATATAAATTATAGGAATGTGTGCATACATACATAGGCATATATGTAGACTTATGCCTAGATATTATATAAAAGATGCACCATATACAATATTTGTTTTTGTTGGGTGCTTCACGTTTGCTGAGGACTTCCGTATATACATATACCATTTGCTCTTCACAATAACCCTACAAAGTAGGCAAAGTATGGATTATGCCCATGCTAGCAATGAACGAACTGAAGCTGAGGAAGGACAAGTTAGATGACACAGATGGTTCTGTCAACTGTTATTTGTACTCATCTTTTTTTCCCTAAGCACAATATTTTCTTCTATGTTATGTGACATATGTTTAAAATCCCTATACCTAGAGTGTCAGGCTCAGAATAACAAAAAAATCTTCAGACTCAACTGAAGACTGGCTTGTGTCATACAATGTTTAATTCAACAAAATAAATCATTTGTCTTGATATGGGGATTTCTTACAGGATTTCACCTGCCATTCAATCTCTTTAGGAAATGAATTGCATAGAATGTTACATGCTTATGAGGAGTCTTATGTTCTATTTATGTGTGGTTGGAAGAAACTGTATCACCATTTAGTCCTCAGAAAAATGTTTCCTTCTTTGTTTCTTTTTGTCCTTTGTTTTAATCACCAGGTTTCAACTATTTACAAGTGTTTACTAGGAACCTCTCATGTGTAAGGAACTCTACTGAGAAACATGGAGGATACCAAGCCAAGCCGTGCCTCCACCCTCTCCAGCTCTCTGGGCCCCTGCCACGCCGGCCCCTTGCTATTCCTTAAGCCAGCTAGGCACGCTGCTGCCTCAGGACTTTTGCTTTAGAAGTTCTTCCAATTTGTTTGCTCATTACACAGATATCTGTAAAGCTAACTCCTGCCTCATCTGCTACCTCTTCTGAACTACTTTAGCAGTTCACTAGTACTTCTATTATGGCACACATTCCATTCTAATTTATAATATACTTATTTTTCTACAATAATCTTTCCCTAGTAAACTCTACACCCTCAGGGGGCCATATAGGGGAGAAAGTTGTGTATTCAAAAGCCCATACTTGTATAATGCTCATCCTCTTTACAAACCTGATTGCCTAATGTCTTGCACATAGCAGGAAATTAATAAATCTGTTATCTTAAGTTGAAGTACCAAGTGAGAAATAAAAAGTTAATGCCATAGGCTAATGTTCTCCAAAGTGTGAGATATGTACCACCTTAACTGGAAAGTACGGATACTGTTCTTTCTGAATACACAAAGGAAAAAAGTCTCACTGAGATGCTAATAGGTCTTTAATATCTCTACAACAGTTGATAAATTTTCTGGCAACAATGAAAAAACAGCTTTTTGTAGGTACAAGTCTATATCTAGAATTTTTAAAACATGATTTGGTATTAATTGTATTAGTTTGATATCTTTTATTTATGGTAAGTGATACTGACTATATACTTAGGGCTCTGATTATTTTTGCTTTTTATGTTAAATATTAAATGCTTACAAAGAGAATTTATACCATAAATAATACATCAAGAATAATGATTAAGCAACTTAGCTTCCTGTGTGTTCTTTCCGGACAACCCATTACTCTCTGTCTGATTTTGCATTTCCCACATTATTAGTAAGGATAAATATTTTCACGTTTACTGAGCTTTCATGTTTCCTATTTGTGAATTTGCTTCATGTTACTTTCTCATATTCTAATTTGTTGGTTTGTGTTTTCTTATTGATTTATGGTCATTTTCTATATATTTAGGAAACTAATAATTTACCCAGCTATATGTGTTATAAATGTTTTATCAAATATAGCTTTCATTTTTGCTCACTTTATAGTAACTTTTGGTAAACAAATTATTATTTTTAAAGTAGATTAACCTATCATTTGTGATATTTTATTTGTGATTTATACTCTCTGAGCATTATTTGAGAAATCATCCCCAACCTAAGGTCATAAAAATATTCTTTATATATTTTTCTAAAAGATTTACAGTTTTGTCTTTCACACATTTTACTCGTGAGCATTCTATTTTTATTTTTTTCCAAATGGATAATGAATAGAATACTCCATGTATTCTTACTTATGTACAAAGATAGCTACAATCTATGTTGAGTTTTTATTTGTCTGATAGCTCTTGGAGAACCTTTATTTTGTTCTGTGGACTAATCCCACATCATCCTAATTGCTGCACATTTATTATAAATCACCTGCATAGTAGGACAAATCCTCCCCTGCTTGTTCTTTTCCTTCAAGAGAATCTTTACTATTCTTCACCTTTCATTCTTCTATATATAATATCTTTGAATCAGCTTGTCCAAGTCCAATAAGTAAAAACATTAAAAATACATTTAAAAACCTGTTGAAGTTTCCAATGGAGTACCTCTAATTTATAGGTCAAATTAAGGATATTTGTTAAGTTTACAGTATTGAGTCTTCTTACCCATGAATGAGTTATACATGATCATTATTTAGGTCTTTAAAAATATCTTCCAATTATGTTTTACCATTTTCTCCATAAATATCTTGAACACCATATAGGATTTATTTCTAAGTAATCTAATTTTTGTGTCTATTATAAATCATATTATTTTACAACTTGTATTTTTTTCACCTTTTTGCTGGTGAATAAAAATCGAATTCACTTATATGAGTTGATTTGGTACCTAACAAATTTACTAAAGTTTTTTTTTTTGTTATAATATTTTTTTTAGATTCTTTCAGTATTGTTTTACATACAAGTATAAGACCTTCAAATGACAATTTGATTCGCTTCTCTTCAATTTTAGTGCTATTTTTTTATACTTACTTAAAGTCATTTTTATTTTATCTTACGTTGTTGGCTAGGTTAATGAACAGACTCTAGTAGTTATTTTACTACTAACTAGTAATAGCATTGAAACTTCTCCACTAACTATTATCCTTGCTAAAAATAACATTTTAAATACTCTTTATTAGGGTAAGGAAATTCCTGCCTGTGTTTTTTAATCATGAAAATATGTTGAATTTAAATTTTTCTGCAATTATTGAGATAAACATCTAATATGCCTCCTTTAAAGTGCTAACGTGGTAAATTCAATTTCTTGAGATTGAGCCTACCTTGCATTCTTGTGATAAAATCATTTTAATATAGTATAAAATCTTTTAACATAGTGAATCTAGTTTGTTAGTATGTCCTTTAAATTTTTAAAATATAAAATAGCCTAAATTTTTCTTTTACTATCTTTGTCTGGTTTTAATATGGAGATTATACTGGACTTATTAAATGGAGTGTCTCTTCTTTTTGTATTTTCTGGCACAGCTTTGGAATTATGTATATGCTCTGGTATTTTCTTTGTGGGAAGGTTTTTGACAACTTATTAAACTCTTTAATGTTTATGGAATCATTCTACTTTTTTATTTTTTATCTTGAGCCAGCTTTGGTAACATACTATTCTAAGACCATTTCTATATAATCAAATTTATCCAGCTATCAGTATAAAATTATTCATAATAGTCTCCTATTTTTTTATCTTGTGCATTTTGGATTTTTTTAAATAAAATTTAAAGTTGAGAAATAGCCTATACTAAACTGCTATAAACTTAAGTGAATTGCTGGGTGAAATTTTACATACATATGTAACACTCTAATCACCACATAGATCAAGATATGGAACATTTCTAGGACCCAAAAGAATCCCTTTTGCCCTTTTCCACTTCATACCATCCTAGAGCTAACTGTTCTGACTTTGATCACCGCAGATTAGTGTTGCCTATTCTTATACTTTATAATAATGGAGTCATGTACTAGTAGTATGTGCCTGGTTCCTTTTTTTCAACATTGTGTATATGAATCACTGATATTGTTATATAGCAGTAGTTCATTCTCCTCTGTTGCTGTGTAGTATTCCACTGTGTGAATGGAATGAGTTCATACCATAGTATGAATGTATTTATTCATTTTATATTCACAGACATTTTGATTAACTCTAGCTTGAACCTTATGTGTACAATCCACTATAAATATCCCTGTTCATAACCTGTGGTAATATTCACACTTATATCTCTTAGATACAGACTTTAGAGTAGAATTTGTGAGTCATAGAGTTGGCTAGTATTCAACTTTGGTATATACTATCCAGCAGTATTTTTAAAGCACCTGTACCAAATTACACTGCCACCAGTAAAGCAAGAGAGTTCCAATTGCTCTCTGTGCTTGCAAAGTAAGAATTTCTGCATTCATTTTTATTTCAGTCATTGTGGTATATGTAGTGGCTCTCCTACTATCTTTTAAACTTCTGCACATATGATGTTATGGCTCCCTTTTCATTATTAATATTATCTATTGTTACTTTTCTAACTTGATTAATTTCACCAGAAGTTTATAAATTTTGTTAGTCTTGTCATAGAACTAGTTTTTTACTTGGTTGGCCTCCTTGTTGTCAATTTTCCATTTCATTACCTTTGTTCTTTGCTTTATTATTCTCCTCTCTTCGGTTTTATCATGGGCTTGTTTTCTTGTTCTGTTTCCAATCTCTGAAGTTGGATGTTTGGCTTATGGAATGCATACCTTTTTAATTTTCTAATATGTATTCTTATGTTATAGCCATGTTTTCTCTAAGTCTTGCTTTGTTTCCATCTCACAGGTTTTGTTAGATAGTTTTCTTTCCATTATAGATTCTTTTAACTTCGCTTTTTATGCCCTCTTTGTTCCATGTGTGTTTTTAATTTTTACATTTATGGAGATTTTTAAAAAGATAATTTTTTTCTTGTATAATGTGTTTGTATTGTGACCAGAGAATGTGATTTGTGTGAACTTGGACTTCTAAAATGGTTGAAACTTGGACAGCCCGGGTGGCTCAGTGGTTTAGCACCGCCTTCAGCCCAGGGTGTGATCCTGGAGTCCCGGGATCAAGTCCCACATCAGGGTCCCTGCATGGAGCCTGCTTCTCCCTCTACTTCTCTCTCTCTCTCTCATGAATAAATAAGTAAAATCTTTAAAAATAATAATAAATAAATAAAATGGTCAAGACTTCTTTTATGATAGGCATAGTGTGAAAGGGAGCAGTCAGTGTGCAAGGACAGGCATGACCTGGACAAAGAATACAAGAGATGCAAACAGCAGACACAATACAGTAGCTTGAGAGTGGTCGATCCAAAAGGTTAGTAGAGAAGAGTGGGACATACAAGCAAAGTTTCATATAAGAGTAACTAGAAGAAAGCTGAACACTGTTGAAAACTGGGGGAAGAAGAAATTATGATTTGATCTGGTCAAAGGGCTAGCAGAAGGCATTATTGATAATGTCAAACAGGTAGCTGAAAATCCAAGACTGGGCCACAGAAGAAGGTCGACATTTGAAATTTGATATTTTAGTCATCTGTCTGGGGGTAATAACTAATAGAAAATAAGTAATAGGAAATGAGGGTGGGGGACGAGAAGGGCAGATTAAGGATAGAAACTTCAACAAAAAAATGTGGAAAGGTGAAAACAAAAAGTATAAATAAGGATATGGCTATTTAAGCTTTTTAAAAGTACTTGACAATTTGTAGGGAAATTTCTAGGAAGATAAAGTACATCTAATAGAAAACCCCATCTCTATAGGTGAGTGAAGCATTACTGTAATAAGAGATCCAGAATGCAGCTCTTGATTTTCTTTCATCATTCAAAGTCATCTTGAATATTTACTAATTTCCACCTGAACACCATATAAACCGAAATGTAAAATGCTCCCCCTAAACAGACTTCTGCTGCTACATGGGATGACTCTATGCTCTTTTGGCTCAGTACTCCAAGAACTAATATGATGTGCAATTCAAGATTCATGGTTGTATACAAAAACACTCCTATTTCTGAATTTCGTATGTTCTAAAAAGACATTGGAGCCATATGGAGCACATCAGCAAAAAAAAAATCCAGAACTGGAAATAAGTACAAAAAATGTAGGGATGGTAGTGGAGGCAAGTTTAATGTGTTTAATGTCAATGCTAGGTAAGCATGGCACTAGGGACAAAGAGTGGATGTGAAGCAGGTGCTTCCATGACCCACACCCTGATATTTTTGCCAGAGGCCATTAACTCCCTGTACTAGCACACTCTAGCTGCCAAACAAATATTGAACACAACAACAATAAATCTGAACGTGGCAAAGCAGCTCACTCTAAATCGAGAACATCTTGAATCTTAAAAATGTATTTGGTCATGTAAATTGTCTACTTATTATTTTAAAATATTAAAATATTATTTACCTAGAAGCTTACCTAATTTTTGCTCTTCTAACTTAGCAAAACTTAGAATTGGCAATTTGAAATATAAAAACTTAAAATCCATCCTTATGTGGGAATTTTAATCGCATAAAACAAAATAAAAGAGAACTGTGGAACTTGAATGGATTCTGAATTACCACCATGTACAATGCCATTTTCAGGATACAAACCATAAAGAAAGAATATTGACTTCAAGTAAGTCAATCAGAGAAGGACAATCATCATATGGTTTCACTCATATGGGGAATATAAGAAATAGTGAAAGGGATTAAAGGGGGAAGGAGAGAAAATGACTGGGAAAAATTAGAGAGGGTGACAAAACATGAGAGGCTCCTAACTCTGGGAAACGAACAAGGGGAAGTGGAAGAGGAGGTGGGTGGGGGGATGGAATGTCTGGGTGACAGACACTGAGGAAGGCACTTAACGCAACAGGCACTGGGTGTTATGTTATACTACATGTTGGCAAATCAAACTTCAATGATATGTATATATACATATATATATATAATGCTGACTTCAAGAAATTTACAACAGACTTTCACATTGAAAATGATTGTCCAACTGTTAGAAACTTCAGGCCTTTTAGCTTATTTTAATTTTTTAAATCAAACCTGATTTTAAAGCATGAAAGAACTTTTGGGTAAGCTTTACATCTCTACATATCAGTTACTAGATATACATGCATATACATCCAGAGACCGAGTATATACTATTCTACCATTTATTCAACTGATACTGATTGAGACTTTATGACAAGCATGTTGGGAAATAAACAAGTAAAAAAAATATTATTTTAAAAGGAGATCCTAAGGAAGAGACTAACTTTGGTAAAATTTTGTGGGGAGGCCCATCTGACTGATGAGAAAGGTGCAGACAGGTTGACTGGGAAGAGGAGCCCAGATAATCCAGCAGTTCATGCGAAGCTTTGGAAGCAAACCCCCACTCAGGAGGCCAGGAGGCCAGGCACATTGTGTGAGGAGAAGCCACCCAGCAAGGTGAGGGCAGGCAGCTACAGCCAGATTGGGGGTAGCTTCATAAACTGGAAAGGTGGGGGGCCTAGGCTTATATTTGAGTGACATGGGGAAGTCTCTGAAGAATGTTAAGTGACTCCATGTAATTCACATGTCAGCTGGACAATGCAGCACGAGAAATGGACTGGAAGCAGGCAGAAGATGGACAGGGATCCAATAGGAGACTACTGCAGCATCCAGACGAGGATCGCAGCCCAGACCATGAGGATGGCTTTGGAGACGGAAAGACATAGACGGGATACTTGTTAAAGGCAGAGTCAAGAGAGCCAGTACTTATTAATAGATTAGATGTGGGGAATGAGAAAAAGGGAGGAATCAGGAATGACTCCCTAATTTCTTGCTTGAGTAATTGGGTGTAGGGTGGTTCCCTTTACTAAAACAATGAAGTCTGGAAAATGAATAGGTTTTAGGAGAGAGAACCAAGACTTTAGACTGTACTCATTACACTTCAAACATCTAAAAGAGATTCAAAATGGAAAAGTCAAGCTGCCAGTAGCACACAGTAATCTGAAACTAAGAGGAGGTCTAGGTTCTGAATAGAAATTTGGGAATTCATAGCACAGAGTTACAGCCACATGAATAAGTGAGATGCCTCCTGAGAGAGTAGACAGAGAAGAAAAAGAGGGCCAAGGATGAGCCTCAAAGAATCTCTGCACTTTTAGAAGCAGCATGGGAGGAAAGACCTCCATAGGCCACAGTAGGAAGAAAACTAGAGAGAAACGCAATGAAGTCTGAGGTGCATGTTGAGGAAAGAGCCTTCTGTTCTGCATCACACTACAGGGATGATGGAGATGGAAAGGCTTTCTTTGGAACCCAGAGACCACTGGCCACCTTGGTGAGACCAACTACAACTTTTTTGAGAAAGCAGGCCTTGAAGGAGAGTAGGATAATAACCAGAAACTGATGCAACATCAATGGCGATTGGAACATCCTGAGTCCAAATGGGGTAAGACAGTGTAGCTAGTGATCCTATAGTTAACACACTCAGGACAAGAATGCACATTTATCCAACACCTTCTAGATTTCTGTCACTGTACCAGGTGGCTCGTGCATGAAGAAAGACCAAATGGCCAGTTATCCTGCCATACTACCATGTATGGGAAAAGGCTCTGGGAGAGCCACCAACCAGATACAGGTCCAGGAAACGCATCCACAGAGGCATCTGCCTACCGTAGGCCTGGCACTGTCATAGGTATTAGAAATATGAGATTGAGTAAATTCTTACCCTGAGGGATTCATTGGAAGAGAAATGTCAAGAGGTATAACTACTATAAAGCAATGTGACAATTTTTGTATATTTATGACATATTGTACACAGAGGGCATTCAAGGGAAAGAGAGATGTTTGTGGTGGGAAGTCAGGGTCATAGGAGGACTTCTAGAGTAGGTGACCTCCAAAGAAAGGCTAAGTTGGACAGCCTTTTGGAAGGTGGAGGGTTATTGGGAGGAGGGAGATTATCTGGGTAGAGGAGACAGTGCAGTCTTAGTGAGACACAGAGGCAGTGTGAGACACACTGCCTCACATTATATTTCACAACAGAAGGATATTATACTATCCTATAAGGATGGAGGTAGAGACGTAAAGTGTTTCAAATAGGGAGGGACATGCTATTCAGATTTGTGTTTTAGATGGACTGTTCTGGCAGCTTTGTGGAGATGGATTTGAAGATGATAAGACTAAAGTCCAAGGGAACAATTAGGAGGCTGCTTCAGTAGTTTAGTGAAAGATGATCAGAGATTGAATTACAAATGTGGTAAGGGGATGGAGAGGAGGGGATTGATTTAAGAAATATATATGAGCTGAAATAGAGATCACTTGATGACCAACTGGGTGTGGGGAAAAGGGCGACAAGAAAATCAGTGGCTTCACAAGTGAAATAGAGAATGTGAAAAAAGAAGCAGGTTCGGAGAAAGGATGATGAGTTCAGTTTTGATCCCACTGAGTTTAAAGTGTATGGAAACATGTGAGTGAATCTATCCAGCAGGCAGCTGTGTGTATAGGTCTGAATATCAGTGGAAGGTGTAAGTCATAGATACCATTTTTAAAATCAGTTTCAACAAGAGGTAATTCACATATCAAAATTCACTAATTTTACATTGGGTGAGTATTAATAAATGCATACAGTTGTGCAACCACCACCATAATCAAGATACAGAATATTTCCATCAGCCCCTGAAAGTTCCCTCCTCCTGCATTTTGGAGACATCTTTTGGAAAGTCATCCATAAAAATGTGGTACCTGAAGCCATGGGGGTGGAGGAGGCCACATGGAGGGGGTATGCAGAGTGCGAGTAGCAACAGGGCACAATCTTATAGGAGCAGACAAAGGAGGTAGGCTACAGATCAGTCTATTGCGGGACCTGGGAGTGGGGAGCCAGAGGTTTGATAAAGAAGAAATGGCCAACAGTGACAAGTAAAACAGTAGGTAAACTATAATAAGTTCTCTTAAAAAACTAAAAGCATTGCATTGGTCAATTGGATTGACAGAGACTTAAAGAAGCCAGCTGCAGTAAAGTGATGGAAGCAGACGATCCCTTGCAGTGGGCGGGAGAAGTGAATGACAACAGGAAACAAGACAGCAATACAGAGAGGATTTTATGGAAAGAATACGGATGAGACAGCAGCTAGAGGAAAGTCCAGTGGATTTATGAAAAGAGATTCTTGAACCTGGAGTTAGAGAGCTGGATTCTCAGAGCTCCTTGCTACCACTTACTAGCTGTGCCATCTTAGATCTCAACTTATCTGGGTCTGTTTTGCCGTCTATACAATAAGGCAGCAAAATGAGATGATCTCCACGGTCCCTTCTGGCTGAATCTGTGGCACTTGCACGAGTACCCAGCAACACAGACACAATATGATACCCTTGCAGGAGCAATTTCAATGAACGTGCAGGGATGGTGTGAGCTGAAATGTGAGTGAATAACCCCTTGAAGAAACCCAGCTATCAGACGTCCTGGAGAAATGGAAGCAGAAAGACACACACTTCTAATGTCATCATAAGAAAACACTTTAAGGTCTAAATGAGGCAGAACTTGATCAGGCCAGCCAGTGTAAATGAAGTCCAGAAGAACTAACATTTATTCAACACATAGTAAATTTCAGTAACTCTGCGAGGTGTTTCATGTCTGGAAAAATCTAGATTTTTCTTCTTGTGTCAGGTTAAGCTCTACCATTTATGGAATCATCGCAGTTATCATAGGTGATGCATAAATGTATATCATACTCGATCTCTGAGAGCCAAACGGAAATGAATAGGTTCCCCCAAACATTTTATTCAAAACAAAGACTCCATAGCAAATTTAGATTGATAATTATAGGATTTTGGCACAAAGAAAACATGTTCACAAATTCGGAAAGCATTATGCAGAAGAAAAGGGGTTCACATTCAGATCTTTTGTCTTCAATTTCAAATTTCCCCATTACATGACAGCTACCTACTATTATCCTCCTGTAAGTGTCATGTGCCTTGTCTTTCATCCATTTCTTGGATCACATGCATTGCATTTACACAGTACTTATCCTTCCTTAGATTATATCTAAATCCCTTTTAAATAGGTAATCTAGTCTCAACCAAAAAAAAAAAACATTCTTTTCAGTCTTTGAAATACCCATTCCAGTGTCTACCAATATCCCTATGTGATCACAAGTCATAGTCCAGAAAAAAATCTAATCTTGTTCTTGACAATATCTGGGTATCCAGGTTTTATTATGTCCTGTGGTCTTCTTTTCTCTTCTGAAGTCTCAATCCTCAGCAAGAAGAAGAGATGAAAATACCACCTACAGCACTAAGTCCTTCATTCCTACCTAGGACACTGAAGTCAGGAGACATACATGCCATACTTCTTTTTGTGATAAAATTTACTCCCACATGGCATATTTGTGTTTTGGCAAAGACTTATGTAATAGCTTCTCTTTTTACCTATTTGGTAAAAAATTTACACGATACACAGGAGAAGTCACAGAAGCTTAGCTTGACTAACAAAGAATGTAAAGAAATTAATTTTTATTATATGTCTTTCTCTTGCTAAGGCATTACTTTCGGGCTTGTTTATGTAAAATTTCATATATGTTTAGACAATTTTCTATATCAAGTCCAAATAATATGGCCTACTGTATATTTTTAAGTGCAGAGAATATCAGAAAGGAAGTAACCACATGAAATTTTATGACTTAAATAGTATAATGAAGGAAAAATAATAACAATGATAAAAATGTCAAACATTAGTGAACTTTTGAAGCACAAAGGAAATATGTACAACTGAATCCTATTATCTGGTCAGATAAGGACACCACTACATGCTCTTATTAATCAGCCTTAATAAGGAGATATTCTCCTGTGTAAAGAGTCACTTTTAATCCTCGGCATCTAGGTGCTTACAAAACACTATTGTAAAAATCACAATTAAGGGCGCCTGTGTGGCTTAGTTGGTTCGCATCTGACTCTTGATTTCAGTTCAGGTTATGATCTCTGGGTCGGGGGATCAAGCCCTGTGTCAGGCTCTGCATTGGGCATAGAAACTGCTTAACATTCACTCCTGCTACCCTCTTCTCCCAGCTCTCTCTCTCAAATAAATAAATAAATAAATAAATAAATAAATAAATCGATAAATAAATAAATAAATAAAATCTTATAAATAAAATAAAAAGGAATTACAACTAGCAAGTAATTCGTATTTACAAAATACTAAGAAGTACTTTTACAAATATTTTATACATTATTCTATTTAAGTGCAGGATATAGTTAAACTTCATCATTAAGATTTTAAGTATAATTAAAATCATCCATCCCCTAATGATAAGTTCTCTCTAAGCCAGTAATTCTAACCAAATTAACGTGTAAAGACTATTCATATGTCCTCCTTCATTTAAAAAATAAATCTCACCTCAAGTAATATAATAATATATGGTAATTTAGGAACATCAGAAAACATAAGCCAGGAACAGGTACATGCCTTTCCGCAATCTACTAAGAAACAAGAACCCAATTTTGCTTGATTTTAAGTGAACACACCACCACAATCACACACACACACGAATGCAGTCATTTCAAATCAATTTTGTGCACCATTTAAATTACACATGAATATACAAACTCCTCTCTATTTGTTAAGTGTAGCAAAATCAAATTGGGGGGAGAGGAGTAATTCTCTGCATAAATGTTTTTCTAAAATTCTAGTGCATAAGCATCTTAAAAATAAGACATTTTGGGGACAACTGGGTAAATTTGAATATGGACATCTTATAGTTGACATCACAGATCTATTTGATTTCTTTAATTGATTTAGTTAATTGCCTTAACTAATAATATTATGGTTAAATAGAAAAACATCCATCTTCTTAGAAAGATCATGATGTCTGAAACTTACTTTCATGTGGTTCAGGTTAATAAAAAGGTTGCAGAGAGAGAGAGAGAGAAACATGACAAAACGTTCATATCTGGTAAATCTGCAATACTGGATATGAATACACACACACACACACACACACACACACAGGATCACTGTGTTATTCCTTTAGCTTTTCTATAGGTATAAACACGTTTGAGATTAAAAAGTTGGAAAACAGTAATTCACTTCATATGATAATAACTACCAAAAGAAACTACCAGATCCAACACATGAGCCTTGAGCCATTATCAAAACTATGCTCTTCCAGCTGTCCTCATCAGTTTGAAAGGGCTTCATTTATTTAAATGAGAGAAAGGTGCAGATTTACTTGGAAGGAGAGAAAGGAAAGCAGCTTCAAAGTTTGGGAGCTTGCCTGTCACGCAGATGCCACATTTCAGGAGGATGGGCTCTATGTCAGTCTTCCCAGCTCTCCCCTACTAGCTGACTGATGGCTATCTGCAGGGACATGCAGGGGGACCTCCAAGGGGGTGTGAGTGTGGAGACAAGATAAGGAAAATGCAGTGACCCCAAACTGAAGGGAGATAGATCTCCCTGGGGTTTTCATTTGGATGGATCTCCAGATAGGGGCAGGTAGGGAAGTGGAAAGAACGCTAAGAAACCAGGTGATAAAGCATAAAGAAATTATAATAGAATGAGCCATCCTCTGCTCAGCTTCAAGGACGGGTGACTTATAAAACTATTTCGTTGTAAATGAACTTATTTTTCATACTCATTATGGCAAAGAAGGCATGAAACCACTCTGAAACTAAGAAAAAAAATCCACTTTAATTTTGAAACCCAAACCCAGAGAGTGAGGACTTGGGGATATTTAAAGGGAAGCCTTTAAAAGGAACATTAGGCACGTGGCACTTGCTAAATGTCGGGGCTTTTAAAAAATCCTGTTGTGAGAAAATATTTTGCTCACCACCCAGAAGACAAAGAGAAACAGTGAGTGTTGACAACATGGTATTATAGAGCCACCCTTACCCAATTTGTTACCCACAAATATATATATTCTTTTTAATTTACTCTAAGCCAGCATGTTGGCCCATAGCATCTTACTTTTATGTCATTATCTCTCTACCATACACACAAGTCATAGCTGGGGATTTCAACTCGCGGTGAAGCTACGCTGAGATTCCAGATCTCAGTGGTGCTGGCATGAGCGCTGATCTCTTCAGTCATAGAGAAGACAATATCCTAGGGAGACTGGAATTAGTCCTATTTTGCACCATTCGAGCCAAAATGCTGCTTATCAAGAAGCAAGTAATTGCTGGCTAATGGCTATGGGGTGGGGATGGGGGGGACCCACTGCATTTCAATCTAAGCATCTATCGGCACACGACAATAAATAAAGCTGCAGAAAGCGTACACATTGAGTGGCAAGGGTTTCTTGAGGAGGTTAAAGAGCAAAGAGTAAAAAGGCAAGTTACCTCATCCGACTGGGAGGGACTGATTCTGGGCATTGGCGACACTTGTGGAGTTTTCAACTGTGTGCTGTTGCTATCTGGCACAAGCTCTCGGTGGACCGTTTGGATGTGGTTCTGGAGTTCACTTTCAGACTCAAACTTAACGTTGCAGCTAGAACAGCGAGTCTTCAGTCCCCCTGCCTTGCCTTTCCCCTCGATGGCACTGAGATTCTCATTCTGGCCCAAGCCCGGCCTATTCGTGCCGGGAGGGATGTTGATGCCTGGGCTGCCACTCTTGCTGAGATTCACACAGCCGGCGCACAGACCATATGGCAGGCCGTTGATGTCAAGTTTCACCAGATCTTGCTTGGAACGGAACTCTTTGAGGCAAGACGCACACTTGTACAGTTTTTGGACGTGCTGGCCACGCCCCGTGGTCTGGACTGTGGACCCATTCCCGGTCTTTTGCATGTGAAATGTCCCGTGGATTTTGAGTTCTAAGGTGGAGGTCACTGTCTGCATGCAGACCACGCAGCGAAATCCCGTCAGGGAATTCCGCAAGTCAGGGTGCATTTGGCAATGCTCTAAAAACTCCTCTTCACTCTGGAGAGGCATCTTGCAAATCCGGCAGTTTCCGGTGTCGAGACTCTTACTGTGTGTGACTTTGTGTTCGGTAAGGGTCAAAAGGGAGGGAAACCGCTCTCCACAAATAGGGCACATGTAGTGTTTGACAGGGCCGAGGTGGGTCTGCATGTGTTCACGGAGGCCGTTTTCAGAGAAGAAGGTTCGAGAGCACACGTTACACTTATAATTCCCCTTAATGAGCTCGGCTTTCTTCTTCACGATGGCACTCTCTCCGGGCCTGATGTTGTGGTCTCGGAGCTGGTGGTTCTGCAGCAGAGTCTCCATGGTGTAGGCGGCCCCACAGATGTCGCACCCATACATAGGCTCCGAGGTGTCCACATCTTCTTCGCTGCCGTCGTGACTGTTGTGTGACTCCTGGCTGTTGGTCAGCAAGGTCTGCAGCTCCACCTCCTCCTTCTGCACTTGCTCAGAAGCCCCATTCGTCCCACAGTTGGGAGTCTTGGTCTCAAAGACGCAATGCTTTTCCCGCAAGTGTTTCTCCAGCAAGATGATGGCATGGAAGGCTTTGCTGCAGAATTTGCAATTGTACTTCTTACTGTGAGTGGTGATGTGGCACTGCAGCTCCACCTCAGTGCCGAAAGACTCCCCGCAGAAAATGCACTTGTGCACCTTCCCCTGGTTTTCCAGGTGGTTGTGTTTCACGTGGAGCTGTAAGTCAGTCTCATTGCGGAAGTCCCAGTTGCAAGACGTGCACCGGTAGACCTTCTTTTCGTTACTGTGCTTTACGGCCAGGTGGAGTTGAATGGAGACTTTTGAGTCAAAAACCTCTTGGCAGAGGGTGCACCGGAAGAAGACAAACGTGTGCATGTCCAGCAGGTGCTTCTGAAGGTCGTCCACTGAGGTGAACTGCTTATCACAACTCTCGCAGATATAATACGTTGAGGTGATCATAAAATGGATGGTAACATGCTTCAGCAAGGATTCCTGGTTGGGAAATTCCTTGTTGCACTGTGGGCAGGTCAGTTTTGGAAGCACGGTGTCGAGATGAGTTTTTAGGTGAGTCTGAAAGCTATCTAGGGACGTGTACTTAGCACCACACTGATTACAGATGTATTCTCCAGCCGGACGCGCAGGCGCACCTCCCACCGCCTGCATCATCTTAAGAGACGTCTGCTCTATGGCCACAGGAGATAAAGGGCTCAAGGCCCTGGATTTCTTCCCATTGTGAATATAATTCAGGGCCAAGGGAATGTTCTTGTGATTCTCTTTGATATGCTTGTTCAGCTTAAGAACGCTGTTGAATATTGGCGAATTTGTACAGTAAGAACAAGAATAGACTTCTACTACTGGTTCTTTTGGAGTTCCAAGAACTGGAGAGCCAAACCGGGAGCCACTGAGGTCACAATGGACCTGTCTTATATGCTCTTCTAGGGAAGAGTCAGTGAGAAACCCCATGTAGCAATGGGGACAAAAGAACGCGTTGCTATCCTTAGCGGCAGGGTTTGCAAATCCGTGAGAACATCGGATGTGCTCCTGAAGGGTGTTGAGGTCATTGACAACTTCGGAGCAGAAGTTGCACTGGTAGACTATGGCAGGCATGGCAGAGACAATCAGACCGGGGTCCTGAGCTTCATGCACTTGCTTAAGATGTTCGTTTAGGTTATAGAGTGAGGGCAACACCTCTAAGCAATACTGACAAATATGGGCCTGTTCTGGCTTATCTAAATGCATAGTTTTCAGGTGTATCTGCAGAACTGCCAGGCTTGAAAACAACTGCTTGTTGCAGTAAATACAGCTATAGGTAACTTTTGCCTGTTTACTCGAGGGAACCGTCATGTCAGGGGTTTGCTGAGCAGCCCGCTTCCTCCCTCGACTCTTTGGGATGGGCGGGGCAGCTTCCACCATGGTTGAGCTGTCCACTGAGAGGTTGGAATCCGGAGTCGTGCTGGACACGGAAGTGTAGCCCACCGTGACCAGCGAAGGGCTGTTGCTGTGGTTGCACGACTCCGGTTGCTGGTGGCTATCCATGTGGCTGTACAGTTCCTCAACCGTGTGGAAAGTCTCTGAGCAAATGCTGCAAGAGTTCTTCTTCTCCCCACCATGCACCTGCTCCATGTGGTTCACGAGGGAAGTCTCCTCCACAAAGAGCTCATGGCAGTAGATACACTGGAGGGCCGCTCGGTCCTCGTTGGGGGAACACTCGGGGTGGCACTCGGCGATGTGCTTCTGGAGGTCTTCCGGAAAATCAAAGCCTTCCTCGCACTGACTGCACTTCTGAGTGTCCTTCATCTTCCAGTCCTCCATCCTGGAGCCAGACTGGGACCCGTCCTTGTTCCGCTCGTGAACCTGCATGTGTCCATGTAAGGAACTAGAGGACAGGAACCCACGGCGACAAATGGCACATTTATATGGCTTGTTGGACGTGTGAGTCTTTAAGTGGATCTTCAAGTGATCACTTCTGGAGAATGCGGCATCACATTCACTGCAGTGGTATTTCTTGTCCCCTGTGTGGAGTTTGATGTGGCGGTCTCGACTCCGCTTGTGTTTGAACAGCCGACTGCAATAGGTGCATTTGAAAGGCAGTTTGTCGCTATGACTCTGCTCATGGTGCTTTAGGTAGCTGAGGCGGCTAAAGGACTTGTCACAGAATTGGCATGGGTATGGGAGTCCAGGGCCACCTTCTTCCTCTCCAAAATCGCAACCTTCTCCATGGCTAGGGGAAGTCTGGTCCTTGCTAGAGGGCGAGGAAGCTGGCCAAGAGCAAGTGGGATCATCTTCAACATCCACTCCATCTGCAATGAGAAGCAATGGAACATGTCATCTTATGTGTTGAGAGCTCGATGGTGAGTTGACCCTACCATCTCAACAAGTGCTGTCGGATTGTCTAGAACCTTTCGGAGGGGGAAAATAAACTGGGAGGACAAAAGGTTCGAGTGGAACACTTTCAGATCTAAAAAGCCCAAAGCTTTTATTCTACGTTGACTTTTTACTAGGTTGTAAAATATAAAAAGATATTAAATAGTTCTATGTCTAAATTGCCCCCTTTTATTACTTTTTTATCATTTTTCCTTAGAAGCAAGGTATATATTACACATCGACAATTTTATTAAAATGCAGATTTTAATATATTTAATGTTTCTTCTGTATTCATTCTAAAATGATTTGCATATTGTGTGAGCATCTGAAGAACCAAATGAAAAGAGGAAATATTACAGGAATGATTTAAAATTAATGCAGTCAACCCAGATGTCTAATATTTAATAAAAAATTCCCTCTGCATTTTGCTTGTTTTTCTATAAAAAGGCAATTCTGAAGACCAAAATCTTTTATGGGGTTCTTATTGATACAGACCTTATTGCTTTCAGCAAAAAAATATTAAAAAGTAAGCACATGAAGGAAGAGAGAGAACACAATAATAATTACGTCTTGTGTAATGAAAGACAACCAGGATTGCTTCAATAACTGAAAGATTCGAATACCATAGGCCAGAAAATGGATTATTAAATGTTAGAAGGGTACTGCTAGATATTACATGTGGGTAGGATCAGTCAGGATCAAGAAAAAATGAGAGTTTCACAAGGGCCAGATTGTAACAGTGTATTTTGTTTGGAAAGTTCAAGAGGTGGCCCACCATTTCTTCCTTTTGCAAAAGCTTCAGCAGCATGAACTTCCTTAGCCAAACAGGACCTGCACTTTGAGGTGAGCAGAGACAAAGCGACTTGTGAAAAACTGGAAACAGGAAAAGTGATAAATGATTATGGTAAATGCTGAAAGATTTATGAGTAACAAAAAGAAGACAAACAACACTGAGAGCCAGATATAACCTTAGCAAGTTACCCCTAAAGTAACTCTACCTTGTATTAGGTGTTTTTTAACTATGTTCTTGGCAGACGTGCACTCCTATTTCTGTTGCTTTCTTAACGTCCAAGTGGAAAATAAGACCTTCTCCAATAGGTTGTAAAACTTCTTTTTTGCTTTTCAAGACAATCCATCATGCGGGAGAAGAAATTGTAAAAGCTTTTCACTCTCCAAAAGAGCAAGATTTTTCATAAATGCAGACAAGACCATTGAGTGGAGCTGGTGGGCATAGTGATTCTACTAGGATAATAGGCTCAATTAGAATAGTATTAGGATATTCTAATAAAATTCAATTAGAAAGTGACCAAATACGTTTTTAAATTCTTCAAAGCTGAAGATCACTAGCAAGCTATATTATTAACACAAAAGTAGAAACTGGCAAGCGTTATGTAAACAAATTCCATGTCTGCTTTCTTTAAGGTAACAAGATTTTACTAGATTATCAACCTCTTGCTTATCCACAGGAAACAGATGAGGATCATTCCTTTCCTGCATCTAGAAACTGATGACAACACCATCTCACTATCAATGCCAGATGGCAACCATCTAACTCTGAGAAAACAACCAAACACCATTCCTGGATCCCTGCCCACTGCAACAAAGCTTCGCAACACAAGTTGAAAATCGCATGATTTTGCATCCTCATTTATATGAGTCTATTACCCAACATGTTTCCAGCATAAGAAAGGGTCTGATAATTGTGGGTATGATTTAAATTTAAAGGTGAATGTGAATGCATAGAAAGAACATAGGCAGATAAACTTAATTCACCATCAAATAGAAAATTTTTAAAATTTCAAAACAAAAAACTCAATCGTGATTCTAGCTTTCCTTTTAAAAAAACTGTTAAGTCACCTAAAGATGGTGTCCCTAAAACAAACCAAAGTTTTAAAATAGTCCCCTTATTAAGTGAAAATTGCTATTTATTAAATTTGCTTAGCATTCTAGGTAAAAAAATCTACTATATTTCACAGTTATCTTAAAAGATGTATCTCATTGTTTCACTGAAAAATATTTTCAAACACATCATCTCATTGGTACAGTTGGGAAAACAGTGAATCAGAATTTGTCATGAATCTAGACTCAAAGAAAATAACTACTGACCCTAAAAAATTTAGCAAGTGAACTTATTATTAAATTGTAGATTGTGTCCAGGCATGATATATTATTATACAAATGTACAAAGAATTACAGAGCAACAGACCATTATAAATAGTGTGCAGTCCCTGATACCAATCTTAAATCAGGTTCTTGTCTGTGGGCCATGCCTGACTATACCCTATTACATAACTGTTCTCTTAAGCTTGTAAATTTCAACATGTCAAGTGAGTCGAGGGGTAGGATCAAGTTTTTCTCAACCAGGATTCAAGGGAGCTGGAAAGCCTTTTCTTCTCTCTCTCCGATCCCTATTATTTGGTCTTGAGGGAAAAGAAAGTGAAAATCACAGATGATGTGTCTTTGTAACTGAAATACATGGAAAGAGAGTTAAAGACTCAGAAGGCTTAAGCTGGGGGATGGAACAGACCAAGCAGAGTAAGAAGTTTGAGCAGGGAATGCTACTTTTAGAAAAATAAATAATGGTTTCATGAAAGGCTGATTTCTATTTTAAAATCTAAATTGTAAGAAACTCATTTGCTGGTACTCTAAACGGATGTGTGCTCCCAGAGACACACAAGGAACTCACTGACAAAACTCCCAGGGGGGTTGGTCCATGCTCCAAGGGTACTCGTCTCCCAAGACTTTGGTGGTGATGGTGGTGTTGCCAACATTCTCTGAGGTCTACCTAAGTCTTTGAAAGCTGCCTGTCCCCATTAACTTTAGCTTTTTGGCAGTCACCAGGCAACCTACATTTAGATGGCTAATATATATTTGAACAATCTCAAGCTCTTTTTTCACATGGAAGAAACTACGGAGGATTCTCCAAGTGCTGGTTTCTGAATCAACTCGAACTCTTCCCCCCCCCCCCCCCTTCGGCACTAAGTGCTACTTACAGGAATGTCATTCTGTGTGATGGCAGGTTTTCTGCATTTCAATGTGAAGTACTTAACATGTCCATGTTAAATTTTAATTTTTGGAATCAGTCACTTCACACTAGGTGACTCTCAGAGAACTGTAGCTCTTACACCGGAAAAAAACAAACAAACAAAAAAACATACAACTTTCCTGGAAACCAGCTCCGTGGCCTAAAAGTCTATTTAAAGATGCAAATGTGTGTGCATAGTTAGTGCAGATGTTTTTCTACAGCAACTGTACTTGCTGAGTTTCACCATTTCCATAAAGCACATTAAAACAAGTGTGTGAACACTCCGAGATGAAAGTCTCAAACACTCCTGAGACTTTCAGTGGAAAGTAGAGCCGCCTGACTTTTCTCCAAGCAGACAGGAATGCCCATGATTCAGCAGCCTGAGTAAATAAAAGAGGTCCTTATTTCCTAATTTTGCTGGCTGGCCACACTGCAGCAGCCTCTGTGATCCTGCCAAAGGGGATGCAGAACTGGAACTACACCCAGCCGCTGAAGGCCTGTCTTTGTTAGCCAGCCAGGCTTTCCCGACCATCTTCTGGCAAAAAAACTGCCATATCCTGCAAGGAAGACCTCCATCTCAGGCTTGATGGTTCTCCAGTCTGCCTAAAAGGACGAAACAACAGATTCTGCAGAGTCTGTGTCGGAGGAGGACAGCTGGAAACTCAGTTAGCGGTGGAGCAACACCTGTTCGGTCATATTTATGGGGAAATGTGCTCACTAACAGAAAAGTGAAGTCATACTAGAAGAAGGTATTCCACAGAAAAAAGGCACCAGAGTACAAAGTACCTTTGTGATATAAGCCACTGGCCCCTTATGGGCTAACCTGGGGAGGAGAGTGCAAAGACTGGATGTGGCTTTTATCCTGGCTGCGGGGGAAGAACAGACAAATACACCCAAGAAGGGCTGATTAGGTGCCAATCAGGGACCTGACAGTCTCAGTTTATAGCCTGCCAGCTGAGAAATGCTGAGGGTCCTGGCCACTCTTTGGCTTTCGAGTCTAATTGAAGTAGCCAATAAAAAAAAGAAAAGGAAAGAAACCAGATCAAAGAAGCAGAAAGAGAGGACGTGCGGAAAGGTTTGGGGTGATGCCAATGCTTCTTTTGTACCATTAAGTATGTCTAGTGTTAAGATACATGTCTGCTGAGGGCAGGGACCACATCTTTCAAGAATGTTGACTCTGTAACAATATGGACAATCTGAAATTATTAAGGAGAAAGTAACATAAGGTGGAGTGAGTCACTGTAGATGTTAAAGAAATTAACCAAAGCTCTGGAGTTATGGAAACTTCGAATACTTTTAGTTCCTCACAAGGCTGGGCCCTCAAGAAGCTGGCTTACTGATATTCTCCTGCTACCTGAGCTCATTCATTGTAACGGCAGAGTACTCTCTGCATTGCCCTTCAGGGACTCAGTTTCATGTGTGTGCAAGTGCCACACAGCAAGGTTCCTTAACAGGGACAGGATTTACATCAATGGTTAGTTTTCAGGTGAAGAAAAACACAGATACTGACAGGTCTGGTACCTCTGTTTTCAGGAGCGCAATGATTCAGAATGAGAATGGAAAGTCAAGAGTCTGGCGTTTTATTTCTAGCTTCATGACTTAGTGAGTGACCTGGCCAAGTCATTTAATCTGTCCCTACCTAGGTACTTCACCTGCAATATGAAGATAATAATTCTTGCTCCTTTATCCTCTGGGGTGTTACAGAGATTAGCGATTGTTTCTGGGGCACCTATCATCCCTGGAAAGAAAAGCTGCATATGTAAACAAAAAGATTTACATGTGTGGCATGCATTTATTTTTTCACACGTAAGATTCTATGTGTATAGTATAAACATATTTTAACATTTTCTCTCTTTTAATGAAACTACTGGAATAGTAGCTTTAAGGACTAGCCCAATGGAAATCTACAGTGCTTTATGCATTGTACATTCAACCACCAGGAAAATAAAACATAAATAGTTGGTGATATCTAAAAATTAATGGACCATAAATCCATCCCAACTTTGTTCCAAGCATTAAATTATCATACATAAGATATAATCTTGGGTCTTCACAGACAGATAACCTTGGAACAGGTATTCTGGTATGTAATTCTGAAGCCAAATATGTAATTTTCAAAATATCTCTCTTCTTATAAAACTAGCAATACAATCATTGCATTATTTAACATCAAAATAAGTTCATTCAGAAGGTGATCTTTTAAGTGGTGAACAATAGGTTAAAACACGAGACCAAAGCAAATTTCCAGATTATATCCTCCATTGGCTTAAAATGATTATTTCTGCCAGCACGGGCCCTATAGGAGCAATTCTGAACTTTCACATTAAAAAGAGTCCCAAGTCCTGTTTTCATTCATCAATTACCTGAGCTACCTTAAGAGAAGCAGAGAATTCCGAGGGGAATACATAGTTGTGAGCAAAGACTAAGAGAAGTTAGGCACCGCTCAAAGAGAACGGTGTCTTGACGTGTGTTTAATAGACACAGGTAACAGAGATTCTTCTCGTGTTAACCTAGGGCTATCACAGCAACAATTTTACATCACCATAAGTAAAGCCATCTAACCAAATTACACAATACAATTTTAAAGCAGTGGTTTTTGATGGCTAAAGGATACGGTCACTCTAAATAAACCATTATGCATTATTACACAATTGCTTCCTTTAATTCTCAATAGAAATGTCAACAGTTTTAGAAAAGCTGCAATTTTAATGATAGAACTTCCATACTTTTTGTAAAAATCAACAGTCCCCACATGAAATTCACTTCTTTGTCATAAAACTTATTTAACGACTTGAAAATGTATACTCTTAACTAGGTGTTCAAAAGAGAAATGTAAACTTTAATATTATTTATAATTCACAGATGCTTTTAAATTCTGTAATATTCAAAATTGTCCTAGAAGGACCAATTAAATGCATTAACAGTTAGGTTATGAGGGAAAAGAGTGGTCACCCATTAATGATAGCAGCTGTGGGGAGCAGAAATTGGTGGTGCACATTTTTTTTTTCCACAGTATTAAGATGAATTCCAGAATCAGAGCTCACTTTTCCAATTTAAATAAAAGAAAAAAAGAGGCTCACTTTCTCCAACAATCCTTTAAAGCTTCAGATGAGCCAACATAAGAGGTAAGAAGTTGTTATCACTCCCTCACTGCCCTCCGTGGGTCTTTATATCCACGCTGTCTCTTTCGCCAGACACAGTTCTGTTTTGTGTGCAGAGAGAAGTACAAATGTTTTGCTTACTGTTGCTTAAAGTTCACTTGAACAGACGGAGCTCAATGAATTCCATCTTCTGCAGCCAAATTAAACAGAAAACAGTGCATTCTTAAGCAGTTCACACTTAACTCCACCTCTCAAATCAGAGGAAAAAGCTGACGCGCAACCAGTTAAAGAACAGTCATCATCTCCCTCACGGAAATCGAGACTTCTTTCTGAAGCCAGACAGAAGGAAAAGTGGTTTCCATTTATGTGGGGGTGAGAACTGCTTTACTTTTTCTATCTTTTGGCTCACTTAAAAACATATAATAACTAATGATAAGCATCAACTTTTTGGCATTCAATAATTGGCAATTGTGTATTACACATCTGTGTACGGGGCTGCGACAGGGAGCGCTCTACATTATTTAATATGTTTCGCTTTCCTTGAATAATGACAGACATCATCACGGTGAATTTCCCAAGTCTGCTTTCTTTTCATCTCTACTATTTTGGGTTAGAAGGCATGTTGTAGTTACTTTCTAGTCTTGTATTTATATCTGACCTCACACCACAAAGAATTTGAAGCAGTTCTCCATTGCTTATTTTGTTCAGCCATTTAACTAGCTTTTATTAAGCATCTACTATGTGTTTAGGTCTGACATTAGCTTATGCACTCTAGGAATTCCTTATTTCTTTTTAAGTTTTGGCTTCCTTAACTATATAATACCAGAAAAATGCCAGCCTGCCTCATCATTAATATAATAAGAATCAAATATGATATAAAAAAGCTTTCTGAATGTTTAAAAAAGTACTAAATTGCTGCTACTACTACTATGAAAGTCAAAGTTTCCTTCAGGTTGTAACTGACAAATGTGGAAAGAGTACAAAGGAAAGGAAATTATAATTTAGTTGATGCTTTCTTCATATTAAAATTCTAAAACTTTTTAAAAAAAGATTTATTTACTTTAGAGAAAGAGAAGGTGGGGGAAGGGCAGGGGGGAGAGAGGGAGAAAGAGAGAGAGAGAATCTTAAGCAGACTCCATGCTGAGGATGAAGCCCAACCTGGGGCTTAATCCCACGACTCTGAGATCATGACCTGAACTGAAACCAAGAGTTAGACGCTCAACCAACTGAGCCACCCAGGTATCCCAAAAATTCCAATAATTTTGAAGGTAAATCCTTTAAACAAAAGGGGTAGTTGTTTAAAAGTAGAAAATAAACAAAAATACCAAAAAAAAATCTTGCTATTATGGTTATTTTGAAAGCCAATGTGTACTAGCTATACCCTAATAGCTGCACACACTAGCAAGTTGTGATTAACTCCTCCGCAGAGTAAAATCCCCATAACGGAATGACCTGCACTCAAAAATCTTAGAGCTACATTACATGGTTCTGACACCAGCCCTATGTCTCACTGATGAGATTCTCAGCAAATTTCTCAGTGCTACCATGTTAATCACTAATAATTTTACATTAACTTCTTCACTGGAGGAGCATAAGGCCAAAAGGAATTCTTCCATTAAGGACACTAAGTTTGAAAATACTTTTATTAGTGAATGATGGATCTCAGAAAGTTCATTCCACTGTGTTAGTTTTTTGAAGAACTGCCACAACCCACTAGAATTTTCAAACAAAGCAATGAGATTCTCTTTCAAAGAGGAATCTAGTCTATCAGAATGTTTTGTCATATTATAGCCTACTGAATATTTTCTAACATGTAGGCTTTGATCCAAGGTTGGTAAACTTTTGGTCACAAGGAATTATAACGGTCCTCAAATGATGTTCACTCAAGCTGAATTTCAGCTGTATTATATCCACTGCACAGTAAAGCTGACATGAATTTCCAGCAGTTTAAAAAGGCCACACTATATACTTCACTGCAGATAAAGCCACTGGAGAATACAAAAGTGTTGAAAGGCTAAAATTTAATTAATGACCAATTAGCACCCCCTGTGGGTTCATTGTGCAGTAAAGTGATAAATACGGTGTGCTAATATAGAAAAAACTGTTACAAAGTTTAGGGGGAAATATTACTACAACTATCTATTATCTATGTCAGTTTGACATATTATAATACAATGGACCTCAGTGTTCTTGATTATGATGTTCATGTACCTAAAAGTATGAGAAGGGCCCTTAAGGTCTGGGACAAGTCATCATTTTTTTTATTTGAATGCACAGGGTTTGACTCACACTAGGTTGTCAGGTTGAAGTATAAAATCCAGTGCTCTCAGATAGCTAATGAGTGCACCTAGCCCACCACCGGGCACCTGCAACTCCAAGTAGTCTGTTCATCTACTCCTCAGCCAGTCCTGATGCATTTTACAGGGAAGTTACATATGGCATTGATATTAACAAATTGGGGGATACTGGACTATCTTGAGACTTTGTGCATATGAAGAGATCTACGGGAGGACAAATCATCAATATGCCCTCACAGGCTAGAGTTTTATGGTGTTTCAACAGAAGCATTAACTTTTACATTAACACTTAAATAGTAAAACTAAAACTGAAAAATGAGGTCAGATCCCAAGTAACCTGTATGATATAAAGAGTCCTTTATTTCAAATGAGATACTGTTTGGTAAACTGTAAAGAACCTATTTTCTTAAAGTAACTCTAACTAGGCTATGACAAAATATTTCTACCCAGATCATACAGTATCAAATGCCCTTAGTCACACAGTTTCTTTTTTCTTCCATTTACATAATTAGGTAAAATTTGCATGAGGCAATCCTGAAAATAAGACTGATTATCAATCTGATGGATTTTCCAGGTACCTTATTCTCCCATTATTTTCTATTTCTCACTCTTGGTTCAGTTTACTCTTCCCTCGGAACTACCTGAAAATAAATATAAAAATTAAATCCATAGCAGTTCATTCCATCATTTTTTTCTTGTTAATAGTCCTGGTAATTTATTTATGGGAGCAAATCTCAGTCAAAACCATAGTAATGTGTGTATGTGTGCCTGTTTATGCAGAGTTCACTAAAATGTTCAGAACAGACTAATGATTTATGCTAAAGTAATTTTTGAAGTATTTTTGCTATTTCTTATTACAAAGGTGTTAATCATAGTAATGTGCCCCTTAACATGAGTCAATGCAAAATCATGTCTTATTTCTTATTAAAACACTTCACTAAGGGACATCTTTATGACACTACTTTTTACAATTAATATATATTACACACAATTACAATGTTTTAATTAAATTCTATATTGTATGTCGATTATATAGATTTACATATTATAAAAACTGAGATGGAGTGTCTTGTCAAATATTCTAAAACGAGTGACAAAGTCAAGCCCCAGAAACCCCATGAAAATTCCTTATTATGTTACTTCATTTTGTCTACATCCAAGGTAATCTTAACATAACAGACAATGTGTAAGAATCCAAGGTAGTGTGGCCATAGTAACAAGTCAAGTAATAAAGCTGGCTGGAGCCAGGGGAAGCAGTGGGAGACCCTCATCTGTGCCTGTTTCACAACAACATGTAGACATCTATCCCCCTGGCACCCAACATCTAGGACACAAGCAGTGTATATAATTCCACGGAAAACTTAATGATTTAAATAAGAGTAAATTAAGAAATTCAAGTCAGGTAATAAGGAATTTGATATGTATTTGCTTAGTCCTCATGTGAAATGCACCAATTCTGAACCATAATTTTCATGGAGAACATTTATGACAATGTTTTTTACCTTTGAAGAGGGCGATATGGAGAACAACACATGTCTGTGTGTGTCCAAGGTTTATTGGTATGACCCTCTGCAAGAGCATGTTTTGAATACTCAGGGACTTTAAAACCTACTAACACAGTTCTGGGATCCTGACCGACTCACTGCTGTCTGTTAGAAAGGGCTGGTTTCTGAATCTTTACCAAGCCTCCTCCCACATCTGAGCTCTGTTCTTTTCTCTACAGATGACCCGATGTTGTTTGGCATCGGTTATGCACACCTCTGGGTCTGACTTGAGGGATCAAAGGAAAGAAACTAAGTGAATTTGATTGAAGCCTACAACCTAAAGTCAAAGTTGTCATTCCTCACTTTTCTTATATATGAAACATAAGATTGAAGATCTGTGGGAAGTCTTAACCTTCAGAAAAAAAAAGTATGAATTTTACCAACAAACATACTGGTACATACTGGTACTGGAACATACTGGTCAATGAGGGAGAGAGACCCGTGATAACCTCGCACTAACAGGAGTAGTTGATGGTAGCACTAAAACCTGAACCTGAGTGCTGTGCCAAGGTAAGTAGACTTGGTCCATGCATGAGATAACCCTCCAAGTGTATCCTTTCCTCCCTGTCCCTGCTAAAACAACCACCTCAAAGGCCACCAAGTCTTTTAGTTTTTAATGAGTAAATAATAAACTTAAAAATGGTGTTTAACACTGCTCATTTTCTTTTATTAAAGACTTGTTTTTTCTATTACAAAACTAATTCGTGGTAATTGGCATGTTTGTGTACACACACACAGAGGAAAACAAAACCATCTAACACTGCTATGAATCCATAACCTGCTGTTGACAAGTCATGACAGTCTATTTCTTAATCTAATTTCACTTCTGGCTACTGGCTACAAGATTCTTCTCTCTCTCTCTCTCTCTTTCTCTCTCTCTCTCCCCTCCAGTTCTCCTTAACAGTGGGTCTCCTTCTTTGCCTCTCTTCTTTCTATGCCCTCCTCTGAGCAGGGGTAGAGGGGCGGCTCGGTCAGGTCAGGTATTGGCAAATAAAAGCCGAAGAAAAGTTTCCACCAAACAAAGCTGTAGTCAGCTTCCCCTTCCTCATGCTCTGTCTCTTGAGACACATTCCCCACCATTCATCCCAAAGAGGGGTACAACAATGGTGCCTTCTCACCTTCCCCTAAGTGGTCCTTCCTCAATTATTATTGCAGCTACCATGACTCTACACAACAAAACCAAAGGTTGACCCTCTGCTTCAACTGCATCATCCCAGGCAGTGTTTCTTAGTATCATCCATCACCCCCTGTTCCCCAATCACCCAAACTGTCTGTTGAAAATGTGGACTCCTAGGCTCTATTCCCCAGTGCATACCGACAATGAACTTCTGGGGATGGGAGCCCAGAATTCCCTGTTTTTAGCAAGCTTCAAGGTGCTTCCCTAGCACTCCCAGGTTTGAAAACCACTGCAGAATCTTTCATTTCCCCTAAATCATTCAAGTTCTCTGCTTAAAGTTTGCTACACTCAGCCGTGCCTTTTCCATATTTGCTGCTCCGCTCTAGAACAATGCTGATGGTGGGCTTTCCCTCCCTTATTCAAAAACCACATGGAATCAAATCCCAGCTCTTCCAAGAAGCAGCCCTTACAAAAAGAAAACATCATTATCTCCTTCGCCTTCCCGTCCCTTAACAGTTGCCCCTCCCCCTTTCGGCAGGCCTCCCAGCTTCAAATCTTTCCAGTGTAAGGTCCAGTTAGCTCCCATAAGTTACTTCCTCTCTGTAGAAGTGTTGTTGGTTGGCAGCAGCTTGCATATTTCTACAAAAAAAAGACAGTAACTGTTTTGAAGTTATCAGGTCCAAGTACATCAACAGCTGGGTGTTACATGCATCTGATACAGAAACAGAGTTGTGAGTAAACAGCTTGCTTCTAACGTGCACCCGGAAAAGCCTACGTCTTCAACTTTTGTTGAAAATTCCTTTCAAGTTGCATTAGCTTGATGAGAAATATCAAAACACTAGGAAATGCAGCTCTCACCCCATGAACCCCTTCATACGCAGAAGACTGTCCTGACCAAATACTAAGCAAACGAACGTGAGAAGCAGGAAGAGGGGAAGGGAAAAGGAGCTTCCGATAATCAGCAATACTTTCTTTTTCCACTCAGGAAGGCATTGCTAGAACTACTGATTAAATGCCTTCAATTTGGGTCCCTCTAGAAACTGGAGAGATCTTGTTTTTTTTGAACTGGTTCCCCTCGGCCTCATGCAGTGCGTCCTGGGTTCTGCACAAACGTGGGCTACGCCGTACAGTCAATTAAGCCTTCTGCTGTCAGGGCTGGAAATAGGAGGGAAGTAGGAAAGTGGCTTGATCGCCAATGATTTTTATTGGCTTCATTTACATCCTGTTTAAGGCCTTCTGAGTAGTTCAAGGTGTCTTATCTCTGGCTACCAGGGGGTATTTTGCAGTCAAAGCAGTTAACATACTTTCTCTCTCCCTCTCCTCCTATCCCTTTCTCTCAAGCTCTCTCTTTTTTTCAAGCCATCTTATCTTATCACACACATCTCTTCAGGCTGAGGAGAACCCATACTTATCAGAAGCTGTGCACTCTATTGTCGTTCAGAGCTCTTGGAGACAAATGAAAGTTTAAGTCAAAAGAAAATCAGTTAACCTCTTCCACACTCGGTTCAGAAATATTCAGGACTGTCTCACTTTTATTGGTGCTAAATGGTATGCGAAGTTTTCCCTCGTGATCCACACCCACACAGGACATCTACCAGCCTAGATAAAGAAGTCTAGGTACAGGGATGCCTGGGTGGCTTGGCAGTTTCGCGCCTGCCTTCAGCCCGGGGCATGATCATGGAGTTCTAGGATCGAGTCCCACGTCGGCTCGCTGCATGGAGCCTGCTTCTCCCTCTGCCTGTGTCTCTGCCTTTCTCTGTGTCTCTCAGGATAAATAGATAAATAAATAAAATCCCCCCCCCCTTTTTTTTAAAGAAGTCTAGGTACAAAGTTGCTACTACCGTATTGCCTTATGACCCTAAATAATGCAGCTTATGCTCCTTATGGGAGCCCTCATGTTGAAGTGACTCTCCCCACACTATAGGTCATTTATGCATAATATTGCAGAAGGAGGAAGCTCTAATACATACCAGAAAGGGAAAAAAAAAAAAAAAAAAAAAACAAGCAGAAACAAAAAGACACTGGGGGCAAGTGGGGAACAGTAGTCAAGAGAAGAGACTTCTCTCCAAATGCACCTGAATCCTAAATCATGAGGTCAGCAGAAACACTAGATGGCTATTAGTAACATGCAGAATACATCTTCTCTAATAAAAACACTTATCTTATTCAAATCTATTAAAGAAACAGACAGCTGTGGGGGAGCCCAAGAAACTCTGTAACAATAGCCTGCAACCCTGCTACCCATTGGAATTGTCCAAAGAGCTTTTAAAAATAGGGGTCTCTCCCCAGATCAAGTAAACCAGACTCTCTGAGGGTTGGGGCCCTGGGGGAACACAGTCAAGGTCGACATCCATGGCCCTAGATTATCATGAGTCAATCTGCAAAACCCCATGAAAGGCAGTCCAAATGCCAGCCTCCAACAAAAACAAACCCCTTTATTATCTGGGCTCACCTACTCCATGACAGGCAAAGCTAGCATAGGGGCAAGTCTTTTGTGGTACTTTTGTGTCAAATGCAATGAACCAGATATTTTTTAAAAAGTTACAGCAAGCAATGGTGAATACTGCAATCACTCACCATTATCACATGTGAAAGAGCAATATGTGAACAGTTATTAGGCGTCTCATCTGTGTGTTTTATATTCCTTTTAAAAATTCCCATTCCTCTTCTCCTTCATACCCCAGCACCCCATGGGCTCCTTTATATTAGTGATAACCCCATCCTTTCACCTGCAGTGAAGGTTCTCTTAATTGTCCATTATCTTAGTGTGTCAGCACAAAGGAGCAGGGACCAAATCCTCGTCCAAACGGTTTCACCTCCCTCTCCTGAGAGT
The DNA here is from genome assembly GCF_053574225.1 of Canis aureus. Taxonomy (NCBI): domain Eukaryota; kingdom Metazoa; phylum Chordata; class Mammalia; order Carnivora; family Canidae; genus Canis; species Canis aureus. The sequence goes on from NC_135616.1 coordinate 17,770,753, forward strand.
GATGCCCTTGTCAAGGCATTAAAGACACGAAAACCTGCCACTTATCAGAATTGTATTTGAATCGAACCACTGTCCTTGAAAACTGTAGGCAGGAGATGGTATCAAACCACACCACATTGCCAGCTCCAGTTCTGCAGCGGCTAGAACAGTCTGAAAAGATAGTATCCAAACTTTGCCATGCATTCTTCACAATAGAATTACAGGTAACAATGAAAACATGTTCACAGATTTTCTTAAGGGTTAAATACAAAGAAATTCATGGGTCAGATTGTTCAGAAATGCAATGTTAACAGCTCTAAGCCCTAGGACACCTTTGAACGTAAACTCACCAAGGAACCAAACCATAAAACCCTTCTAATTACTCCATACCTCCAATTCTTAGCAAACGTAAGTCAAGACTATTAAAACATCACATTTGTCTTGTTATAATGAGGGGGAATGAACACATCTCTAGTGATCTTATGGACAGGTTAAAAAATGAAGCACATTTCTAAATAGCATTGAAAAACAACAAAAAAGAAAAAAATACAATTTTCCAGTATTCGGGTCAGCTGGTGTGCCTTCCACATCTCTGTATTTCCTTGCCACTTTTTACACTTCTTTCTTATTCAATTCGAACCTGCACTGCCTTAGAAAAAAAAATTATGCGTGCTTTTAACAAGTAAACAAGTGTACAAATTAATTCAGAGAGCAGTAATTTTGAAAATTTTCTATGTTTAATGTGCACTGCAGTTAAACTACTTTTTCTGTACAAATTAATTTACTGCATCAGTGATCGATGTTTATGTTTAGGCAATTTTATTTCTCAGTATGGTAAAATTAGACCTAATAGTTGCAACCTGTTATGTCCAATCTGTCACTGAAATTCAAATTGCCTTTCTCCTATTATTCAAGGAGCAATTTGGAGGAATTAAAGCCATCTAAAAACGGAAGACAAACAATTCTCTGTAAGGACTCAACAGTCTGTGTCGTCAACCAAATCCACACCCCTGTGATCTCTGGGAAGCAGGTTCTTTTGACATGATTTTCCTGAGGTTCTCAAACTTTCACATCTGCCAAACCACACAAGAGAAAATTTGAGGAATAACTGAAAATCATATCCTAAAAATTTTTAGCTTTTTGAGAGAAGTAATCAAAGATGCAGAGATTTTGTTGTTGACTCCAAAATAACAACTCCAACCTTCATGGTGAGTGTAAGATGACACACCTTTTTTTTTTTTTTTTTTTTTTGCTTTATCTGTGAATATACTCTTTAATTTTTTCTTGCAAAATAAGTTTAATTTGCAAATTTCTTTCTTCCTGGGGAGAAATGAATGATTTAGATGCCTAAAATTTCAAGTTTGCAGCAATGGACGCTAAGATTGGAAGACTACGATCTACTACTTCACAATTTGTTTTGCTTGGTTTTTCTCATTGTTTAGCTACAGGCTTGACCCTATGTAGTGTTTAATGCTTCCTCTATTCTATGAATATAAATGATAGATCTAAATGGAGACAGTGGGACAAGCTGAAAAACTGGTATAAACTAAACGGAGACAGTGGGACAAGCTGAAAAACTGGTATAAACCCAACCAGCCTCGGCTTATGACAGATAGAAGGACCTCCCACTAGCCCTAAGTAAAAGAGGACATAAAATACTGGGACTATACATTAAATACTTTATGCCATCATTTTACTCTATGCTTTCAGGAGGCTATTATTTTCTTCAAGAAAAGGGCTCCAAATCAATTGTTGCTATAGTCATCCCTTGGTATAAGAGAATTTCTGAAAAGATTTCTTTGGCAACATTTCCTGACTGCCATCTTTTATTCCCTCCCCAAGAGGTTTGTTGATTATTGGGAGATTACACGTAGATTTAGGAATGCTTCATTATGATGGAATAACTCCAGTTTTCCATATGCTTGAGTCTCCACAGTATCAGTAGAAACCTGAACATTTCTATCAAACTAATCACCTTTTTTCCTCTTCTTTTCTAGCCTCACAGTAGCCAAGTGGCCAATGACTACTTTGAATTTGTCCTTATTTTTCTCTTGTTTTAGCGGAAATAGCCAAATGCAACAATAGCTTGGCTCAATTTAAGCCTATTTAGTGGCCCATATGGCCTCAGCTTTTATGCTCTTCATTAGTCTCTGGAGGATACCAACTTTTATCCCCCCGAGGGAAGGGGCAAAGGAAACAACCTGAGGCAGTTCTTTCCCTCTAAATGGAGAAAAGAGGACACCAATGAGGGGTGATTATTTGTAATTATTTGTTCAGAGTTATTCTATGTCAGTAGAAGAGCTGGTATTGAAATAAAAATGAAATAAAACTAACAAGAATATCTTTTTCCTTGTACTCTTTCTAACTTTTCCATTATCACTTTTTAAATTCTAAGACAAATGCATTTCCTCAAATGATTGCTTAGATCATCAAGCTGATTAATAATTTTACTTCAAGGCAGGACTGATTAATGTGGATTATTCAACTGATTAATACCGTTACTAGATCACACATCCAAGTGAGCTCTAAGTGTCTTGTTTTCCAAAAAAAAAATTTTTTTTAATTATTGAAATGGGTTCTAATTAATGTGACTTGGTCTTCTTAAGTCTGGAGAACTTCATCATACTGTGAAATTGAGGTTTTATTTGTCCTGTTTTGTCTTTCTCAGTACCAAAGAACTAAGAAAGAACAAAATAAGAGAACATATTGATTTATAGCATTTTAAAACGTAGGTCTATGATGGTAAGGATCTATTATTCACCTACAGAAATTCATTGGTTTCAAAATGTCAAACTTATAAATGATATAGATGAATGAACTACTAGAACTTCATCTTCTACTCTCCACCGGCGTCGAGAGTCCCCACCACAGCCCATGAGAAACTATGAGTCTCCCTCCCTCCCAACAGTGGTGAGTAGATGGAATTCTATCCATCCCACTACCTAGAGACACCTCCTGGGTACCCCTCCATAGCATTTAGCCTGCTGAGTCCACCTGCTGTCAATGTGCTCAGGGAAGTTCTAACATTGTAAGTGTGTGCATGTACACACACACAAACACACACATACACTCTTCTGTAGTGCCCCACTTGCAAAGTTCCTATAAAAGCCCATGTACGTATAGCTACTCCACCCATGTTGACCACAGCATTTCAGGAAGCCTATGCTCTCACAGAGACTCTGACTTCCACATCTTCACCTCAGCCATCTTCTGGGATAGAAGGAAACTCCCGGCTCTCACAAGAGTTCCCAGTCTCCCATGCATCTTCTTGTTTTAGGAGGAGCCAGAGAAGGCTCTACTTCCCAGCGCCCATGAAACACAGGAGAGGAGCAGGAATGCTTGCTCCTGCAGTGAATCTTGAAGAAATGTTAGTCTGGCTTCCTTAATGAAGACCCAGAATTCAAATTCCCATCTAAATAATGCTTACAACTCATTGTGTGACTCACTGTTCAGTCACAAGCAGCCCATAGCACAAACCAAAAGCATCTTAATGAAAATTACAGAAGACAATCCCATCCAAGAGGATAAATTCCAAAAGGTACCCTTCTTACAGAGAAACTACAAAACACTGTCCTTTCCATTAGCTGACTAAAGCATGGCTGGATTTCTGTCCCTTCATCCTGTTGCTAGGTACTTTGTGAAATTCACAAACTGTATAACTGTATGCTGTGATCCTTTATTACAAACCTCATATGTAAAAAATAATAATAAAAAAAAGGATGAGCTAGCCCAGGAATCTAATCTCCATTTACTGAATTGTTCCATTAGACAATATGTGATGAATTCCAAGTAAACAGCTTATAGAATAAACTTTTGGTGGTATTGAAAACTGCAAAAAGCAAATGAATCAACGTTGCTCTAGCAAATTTTCATTGATCTCATTGATCCCATTTATGCAAAGTTGTTTAGTCTTAGCATGTCTTCTGAAAAGAGAATTTTTTCAATTCCATTAATTTTATTGTGGGTCATCAATGAGTACGTTTTATAATGCACAATCCCTTGATGATGTATCTTTGAGTTAATGTGCTTTTTATCCTATGCTTCACACAGTCTAGGTGGATGATGGAAGACCTGAGAGAAGTGGCTTATTTGAGGCAACAGTCTCAATTGCTTTCTTAACTCATTCAAGTCTACTCCTTCTCGGTTTGATCCATTCATTCATCAAATAGGCATATTTGGCTCTGTACTGGGATACAAAGGTATACAAAACAAAATCACTCACTGTTGGTTTTGGATAAATACGGACACGGCTTTTTAAAATGCACATATATATATATTTTTTAAGATTTTATTTATTTATTTATTCATGAGAGACACATACACACACAGAGAGAGAGACAGAGACACAGGCAGAGGGAGAAGCAGGCTCCATGCAGGGAGCCCAATGTAGGACTCAATCCCGGGTCTCCAGGATCATGCTCTGGGCTGAAGGCGGCACTAAACCACTGAGCCACCTGGGCGGCCCATAAAATGCACATATATTTTTAAAAGAGCACATATATTTGTATGCTTTAGGAAAAAGTTTCTTAAAAAACTATTAAATGAGTCTGTTGCTCAAAAGCTACTATACTTCAGGGTGCCTGGGTGGCTCAGCCAGTTAAGGGTCTGACTCTTGGTTTCAACTCAGGTCATGATCTCAGGGTCCTGGAATCAAACCCCGAGTTGGGCTCGGCACTTAGTGTGGGGTCTGCTTCGGATTATTTCTCCCTCCGTTTCTCCTCCTGCTCACACGTGCTCTCTCAAATAAATAAATAAAATCTTTCCAAAAAAAGTTACTACACTTCATGTATATTTTGTGAATATGCATAGTATGTTACATTCCTCAGTATGAGTCTGTAGAATAACACCACAACCAACTATAGGGATGGATTAACTTTCTGAAATAGATAAGATTCATTCTGTATTGTATTTTTTTTTTATTTTATCCTATTTTCTTTTTGATTTTCAGCAAATTTGTTGGCTATGTTTTACATTGTTGTCAAAAGCAAAGATTTATCAAAACCCTTAAATGAAGCTACTATTGTTAAGACTGTAATAATTAAGTAAAAGCTATTCCCATAACCTCCCAGTAAGTCCCATCTTCTTTTGAAGCTTCAGTCATTGTTTGGGGCTTGTCCACTTGCCCCGGTCTTCTTGCCACCATCCCCTACCACGTCTTAAAGGAAATGTCTTGCTTTCTGGTATATTTCCCAATTCTTACTAGCTTGTCACCTTAGAGTGAGTTCAACTTGAGCATTGATTTTTCTTTCCCCACCTAAGAGAGAAGTCCGTTCGATTATCATTGATGTTTTCTCTCTCTCCTTTGTCACCTCTCTTGCCCAAAGTTCTGACCACCTCCTTTCCTATGGCTGAAGTCCCATGCCCTTATTTGGTTTGGCCATCCCAGAGAAGGGTTTCCCTAGCGCTGCTCATTCTATGGACTCTCTTATTTGACAATCTCACTAATTTTCAGACTAGTTCTTCTTTTGCCTCATTTCCTTTGAAACAGAGATCATCCTGAGGCCTACTAAGTAAATGAGCTAATGAATAAACTGTTAGGTGTGTCTTGGCTACCATCTCAGTCTTCCTCTTTTTTTTTTTTTTTTTTAAGGTTTCATTTATTTATTTGAGAGACAGAGAGAATGAGTGAACACGAGAGAGAGGGAGAGAGAGAGGGACAGCACAAGCAAGGAGAGAGGCAGAGGGAGTAGCAGACTCCCCGCTGAGCAGTGAGCCCAATGAGGGGCTTGACTCTGAGATCATGACCTGAGCGGAAGGCAGATGTTTAATTGACTGAGCCACCCAGGTGCCCTGGTCTTCCTCTTCTGATCCATTCATATACTCTACACTTACAGGTGAGGCTCTGTACCTGGCACAGTAGATAAAAGTCGACCAAAACAGTGAAGTATTACACTAAATAGTTCACTGAATGGGATGGGGGGAGGCAGACACGTAAACATATAATTACAACATAAGAGAATCAGGAATGCAATAAAAGCCGTGCGGTGGGAGTTGCATTGAAGAAGCACCAACTATATCTTGGGGAATACAGAAAGGCCACCCACAGATGTATTGCTCTAAACTTAAAAAATAGTCCAGGAGGTTTCCAGGTACAGAAAAGGGGACTAAGCATTTCAGGCAAAAAGAACTGTATGTACAGAAGGATAGATTATGTGATCGGGGAACCGAAACTGGAGTCAAATGACTAGATAGAGTAACTCAGACTTGGCTGTGTATTAAAATCACCTACAGGTCTTTTTAAAAATACAGATGCCAGCAGCCTGGGTGGCTCAGCGGTTTAGCGCCGCCTTCAGCCCAGGGCGTGATCCTGGAGACCCGGGATTGAGTCCCACGTCGGGCTCCCTGCGTGGAGCCTGCTTTTCCCTCTGCCTATGTCTCTGCCTCTCTCTCTCTCTCTCTCGCTCTCGCTCTGTGACTCTCATGAATAAATAAATAAAATCTTTAAAATACAGATGCTTGTACTCTAGTCCCAGAAATTCTAATTACTGGTCTGAGGATGAGTTTAAATCTGTATTTTTTTAAAAGAAGTTTCCTAGGGGAATGCTAACAGGCAGCCAGGATCTGGACTAGAAGTGGCAAAAAACATTGGGCGGAAGTGGCAAAAGACATTGCTACATACGGAGTCAGGATCCAGCTCATGACAGGCTTGCCTATCAAGCTAAGGGCTTTGAGTTTATTTGCAGGCATAGAGAGCTGTTCAAGAATTCCCATCAGAAGAGAAGGGACTCCATCAGAGCGCTCTGGATGCAGAGGGAACAGATGAAGGCCAAAGGCTATGGCAATGGCCCAGGCGAGAGATAAAAACCTAAAGTGAAGGAACAACAGGGGTGGTAGAGTGGAAGGAATGCCTTCACTTGTTCAGAAAAATTCAGGTCCAAAAGAACAGATCATTCACTAATTACACATGATGAGTGAAGGAAAAATCCCTGTGACATGTATTCCTCCTAATTCCCTGCCACTCATCTTACTATTATCACTATGTACCTGGGTAGTGCAACTGTGTGCAAGATTATTAGGATGAGATTATAGTTTTGAGCCCCACATGTAAGGAGCAACTGCACTCCTTTCTAATTAAAGCCTGCTATCTTGAAACACTATACACACCCACACCCACACACCCACATGCACATCTCAAAGGGAGGTCAAAAGAAATCTCCAGTTGGTTAGATCAGAACAAAGCAGTCATCCCTATACAAAGGAGCTTCACTTATATGTTCTACTGACGGTAGGTCAGCGACAGCAGCCTTGAACCTGAAATACGATGTGATATGCCAATAGAGCATTATGTACGAAGAACACAGGCAAAGATGACCACAACAGAATACTAAAGAAAGAACATTTATATGTTTTAACATTCCTTTTTATTTTCACTCTCCTGGAAAAGTCTTTGCAAGAATGAATGTATGTCACGATGTTATCAATTATGTGCTGTTGGTATTAAAATGTAAACTTCTTCATCTGGAGTTTTAGAAGGGAGAGATGATCTTTAGGTTTTTTAAATAATTTGAATTAGCAACAATTATTTGGAAAGTTATGTTGATATTCACCACAATCCCTTTACCTAGGTACTTTTCTAGTTTTACCTAAATAACTTTGTATAAACCCTTTACATACTTTTCCCACCTACTCTAATGATTAGTCATTAATAATAAAGTGTAAATATTAGGCATTGCATGTATCCACAAATTTCCTTCTGTCTTATACAGATGATGTTACAAGTGGGCAGTCTTTTAAAATTCAAGTACTGGGCATCATTAGAATAATCCAATACTACTGAGGACCTACTAAATGCTTAATCAATATAGTTTAAGGGGGTTGGTAAATTAGGCTCGCAAGCTAAATGCACCTGCTTTTGTGAATAAAGTTTTATTGAAACACAGCCATGCTCATTCATTTACATATTAAGCATGAGTTCCTCTACAGCAGTTAACTACTCACGATAGAAACAATGTGACCTCAGAACCTAAATACTAAAACAAAAAATTTTTTAAAACCTAAAATATTTACTATCTTGACTTTTACAGTAAAAGTTCGCAAACCTCTGTATTGCAGCATTATCCTATCATATGATAACAAACCCTTCTTATATACTAAGAATAAATACTTAAGACACCATATTTCTTTTTTTAAATCTCTCCTGCTTTTACTAAAATAATGAATTTAACTTTGCCTAATATTAACTAAAATATCACACTTAAGGGGAGAGTGGGTGAAGGCTGGTAACTATATTCTGACAAACTATATTCTAACACTAACCACATCAATTTAACTCTACGAAAGTCTATTAAGGAATTTCATCTTTCAATCATTTTTCATGTCTCCATTGTTTTAAAGTTTGCTTTCTACAATCTATATTATTTAGCTGTCTGTGACTGAGTGGCCAAAAATAGTCACTGGTCAGCTTTCAGCAAGTGTCCAGTAGCAGATACATACATTATCGTCAAGATATTTGTTTGCCAAATCCTACTGTGGAATAGATATAAAGTAAGACAGCTATTTTTTCTTGTTTGGGGTTCTCCCTCTTTAAAACTGTTGAATTTTAAGTTGGTCAGAATTTGTTCCTTTTATTCCCTTAAGAATGATTGCTGTATGCATGAATTTCTGCCTTCTGCAAAGACTGTAACAATCTTTCACCTATTGGCCTTAGAGATTAATGTTTGTATGGGTGCCAGATTCTTCAGAAACTAGCTGCCAAACGTGTTATCTTCCAAATAGTGAGCTCTGATCTCATCATTCCCTTTTGTAAAATGCCCTGGCATTCAGGAAACCATGCTGTTGATATGTGAGTTATACAAATTTTATAGGCTTTGATTTTGGTTTCCCTCAAACACCATAATTTCCATGCTCTATTGCAACAGCATTTGTTTGGCTATCTTGAAATGTAAGGTGTCTTATACAGAAATTATGCACTTCCATTTAGTTAAAAATATTTGTGAGGGCAAGGGATTCTTAAGTGAAAAGTTTGGTTTTTTTAAAATGTATTACATGTGAAAATGTAGTCTATAAAATGTTAAATTTTAGATTTGCAAATATCCATATGTCTGATGTCACGTAAACCAAACAATCAAATAAATGAGTTTTTTTTCCTTCTGCTTGGATCTTCCAGAAGGAGGGTGATAAATATAAAATTATTCTGAATATAGGGCTTTAAAGGGACCTGTCTGTTCTCAAAGCTACAGATTTTAATTGTATATTGCAGTTCTGTAGGTGGAAAATGTTGGATTGCTCTGTGTTATTAAGAATAACAATGCTTGGTCAAAAAGGAAACAATAGCATTCGATGGAACTGGCCTTTTCTTTCTCCCTTTCCACTTCCATTTGCCAAACTGCCCACTCTGCTTTCTATGTAAATCTGCAGATGTCTTCTTATTAATCAAGATTCTAATACATTCCAGATGAATAAACAACTTCTGCACTGCAGCACGTACCACTCTTCTTAAACCCAGGATTTATTAGAGTTGCCTGTTCCAAGATCTCTTAACTTAAAAAAGATGGTTTATTGTTCCTATTTCTACAGCAAGGGCCTAATAAATGCACTGAAACTATGTCTTTGTCCCTTTGCGATACAATATTCAAAGAGATTTCCAACCCTACAGTGTAACATTATCCAAATCCTTTGAAACCTTGGGTAGTTTGCTCAAACTCAATCATCCATATACAGAAATCATAGACAATCAATACAAATGCAGTATGTTAGTGATGACATTAGAGAAACAATGTCCCAGGATCCTTTGCAGTATGCAACTACACCTTCACTATTCGCTGTGTATTCCAAAGTGGCAGCCAAAACATAAAGCTCTAATTAAAAAGCACTCTTTGGCAAACAGCTAAATATTTTGCTTTTTAACTTTTCCCTATACAAGGAATAATTTAGGGAAAATTATCTACACACTTGGTATTGATAAGCTCAGGGCTGTGATTTCTCTGATTTCATACTGTTGATATTTCAATGGAAGTTTACTGTGTAATTTAACCAATCAAAATATGTTCAAGTACTGATATTTAAAAATTAAATTCTACGCAACAATCATTATTTCATGTATTTTTACTTGTACCATTTTTAGGCTAGAGGAAAATAGGTCTTTCTCTATGTAATCAAAAGAAAACAGGACAGGGAAGTAATAATAAGGTGTAAAAGCACATATTATCCCAATGTATGTGGCTAATGGCTTTTGTATAGTATTAGCACCCTTCTTACTGCTCCCAGTTTACTAATGTTCTGACTAATACTGGACTCCTAAGGGTGGTTCTACAAATAAGACATTTATATAGAAAACTAGGAAAAAATGAAAGGTTATAATATTAGCATACCAAACTCATTTTTAATTAAAGAAATAAAAAAGCCCAGTCTTTAGGGGGTTTGGGAAAATAAGGTAGTCAAATGAGACCAATTAACTTCATTAGCTTCTGCAAATACCTAGTTTTCTAACACATTCCTATTTTTCCATCTGCTCCACAGTTAAATGTGTCTACAAATTAACATTTTATTTATGATTCAGGTTCTGATTCATAAAAATTATGCACATGTTATACGAAGGCCTAATACTTCATGGAAAAATACAGAGGACTATGTTGCAACTTATTTACCAATATTTTTTTTTTCTTGAACAAAGTGATCTGGATCATAAAATACCCTATATGAGAAAATCAGCTGCATACTTTCCAATCATTTGTTTTAAGATGAGTTATTTTCCCTGGATACATCTGAAGAAGACAAAATTGCTTCTTTTCTATGTCCCCCTTTCTTTCTTCTCATCTCATAGCAAATGGCATAGGAGTCTCTTATTCAGTATCTTATAAAGTTCTCCCCACTTTGGCCTGACATTCACATTAACTTCAAACCCCAGAGCGCATCCATAGTGTGCTGGAGATGCTTTATATCTGAGTTTTAAATGCTGTGCAAGTGCCCGTGCTTCCTACTGGCTTGAACAGTAGAGCAGAGCTTTCAAAATATGTTGCAAGGATAAACAAAAATCAGCATGGGTAAAAGGGTGTGTGCTGATTCCATTTTAAGTATTTATAAAAGCTTTATCCCTAAGACAAACCAACTTTAACACAGTATTTATTACCATTGAACTGAGAATAACAGGCGCTTTTAGAAGTGGGCTCGGGAGTTACTTAATTTTACTTTAACTTCTGTAAGTAACTCTATCCCTTGCTGACATGCCATTTTATTATTTTATTATTTATAGCACTATTTGTTCATAAATCAAATCCATACACCTCTTATGATAACAGAAAAACACAAAAAGTCAAGAATTTTCCTTTTGAACCCAATAATTCTAAGAAGCTGTATTTCTACAAATTACTACGTTGGTTCCTGGCATACGCCCTTTCTGCCTGGGTACCAGTGCCTCAAACATCTGAAGTATAAATTACCGCTGCATTTCCATTTGTTAGCACTGCCAAATTCTTGAGACATTACTGATCTTGAAGGAAGCCTATCATATTCAGTATAATTTGGGGGAATAAGTAGCGTTTAAAAGCATTAGACCTGCATTTTTTGTGACTTATATTAATTTTACCTCTAGTAATAATATTGAGTATATTTACTGTATCTGATCTACTTTTAAAAAGTTAGGGTGCTCCAAGATGTGTATGTATTTGGATTTTGAAAATTTTTTATTTTTTTATTTTTATTTTTTAAATGTTTGTTTATTTTTTTTAGAGATTTTATTTATTTATTCATGAGAGACACAGAGAGAGAGAGGTGAGGGGGGGCGGGGGGGTGGAGAGGCAGAGACACAGGCAGAGGGAGAAGCTGAACTCCATGCAGGGAGCCCGACATGGGACTCGATCTCCGGTCTCCAGGATCAGGTCCTGGGCTGAAGGGGGCGCTAAACCGCTGAGCCACCCGGGGTGCCCGTGGATTTTGAAAAATTTTTAATGAAAAGACACCATCTTTCATAGGGAAAAGGCCTGTTTCTGTTTAGATTCTGTGCTTCAAAAAAATGTATTTGCTAATATACAATGGAGCTGTCATAAGTCAAAGTTAAATGAGATCCAGCATTTTGGATAATAAAAATGTGGTTAATAAAAAATGATCAGCATATGATTTGCTCAGACCCTCTGGAGAAATACAGATATAAGTAGAAAATCAGTATTAAAGGCACCACACGGCAGGGTATTGGCTTGGACTATACCTCCAAAGAGCTCAATAGCAGATGTGTGGGGAAACTATTTTCAAGCACTTTACACTTCTCTTTGGATAATTTTCACACATAATATGAACTCAAATCCTTGCCTTGATTCTTCAGTTACTCTGACTGCATGGTAGTCCAGGAACCCATTAACCTGGTATGATACTATCTCAGAGAAAAGGGAAAATCTACAGCTGGAAGGAGCATCAGAAATCAACTTGTCCAGCATGCTGTTTATCAGCCCAGAGGAATTAAGTTTTCCCTAAAGTCCCACAATAGTCGTCGATGCTTTTCATTTTGGGTTCTAGGCCCTACATCTATATCACCAGCTGATATAGACAGCAGTGAAAAATTGCAGAATAGTAAGTGATATCTGAACCATATAGTGAAATCAATGAAGCAATATAAATGCAACAAAAGTCATAAGGGCTAGTATAAACTTATTTTGTTTTAAATATGGAAACATGTATATTATCTAACAACATATTTCAATCCCATTTTAACAGGGCTAAACAAAATGAATCAGGTAAAAAAAAAAAATGTTCCCTAGTAATAAAATAACAATATATTTCATCAGCTATCACTCAGGATAGCTGCCTATAATTTTAATTTTTAATCAAATTCTCACTTACCTGTACCCTAATATCTTTTTTTAAAAAGATTGTATTTATTATTTGAGAGAGAGAGAGCACACACACACTAGTGGTGGGGGGCAGGGAAGGACAAGCAGACTCCCAGGACCCCGAGATCATGACCTGAGACAAAGTCAGACAACTTAACCAACTGAGCCACCCAGGTATCTTTGAAAACAAATTAGGTTTCTTCTTGGAGGATGCAAGTGGAGTTGCAATTGTGGTTAATTTATAGGTTTTTCTCCCTGATAACTTACATTCAGATCAAGGAAACTCAATCTGAATAAATAGGGAGTAACAAAGGATGTGGGTTCCAGTTTCCCTACACCCTCAAGCACTGGATTGGAGCTTGGAGCTCTCATAGATACCAAAAAAAGGAAAGAAAAAAATAAGAAATGGGAAATGGACCTGTTATATATATTAGTAGCCCATAGTAAAAACAGACTTTTCTCTGAATCTTAATTGATACCTGCTGTTTTCTGCTGGGGTTTTTGTAGCTTGTTTGATTACAGACCTTTGTCCATTTCTTCCCTACCCCGCCTTTCTTTTCATATGTAGACCGTGGATTATATAATGGAGAAGTGCCACCCCAAGAAAGAGGTTGAAAGAAATGAAATAGCACAGTGAAAACCCCCAGTAAATGTTATGCAAATTTATTATGAATTACACCAGAAGTACAAATTTATGACATTGTGGTGAGCTTATAAAATAGCAATTTGTCTTACTGTATATGCAATTTTAAAGTATCCCAAAGCCTGGGTATTGTCTATTTCTGTTTAGCCAGATCATTCAAACTTTTAAGTGCAAAGTAAATATAAAATGTTGCCTTCTTAATAATATGCAGCCATGGTTATGCTTTTCTTGTTTTCCACCTCCAGTGTGGTCCAGGAACACATAATTGCTGCTTTTATTCAAGTTATCTGATCATTACACAGAGAATGAACCTGTTTTCTATTACTTTGCATTTTACAATTATTTTTGTAACAGCTACTTTCACTATTCTGAAGACGATTGTGAATTTTGGTAGCTAATGGGGTATATATAGCTCTTTATATACAGAGTAAAAAGGAAGGTGGAAATTTGTATAAAGCTGCAACTACCTATCAGAAAACTACCAATATGATCACTACCTAAGAATGTATACAGTACTCTTGGGTTCTTATTTTTGGAGATATTTTAGTAACTAAATGTATTTTTCTGTATACTCTTTCCCTGCAATTCGATTTCTGATATAAACCAAGTAAATATTTTAATCTATACAAGTCACTCACATTCAATATTAGGAAAGTTTTTTTTTTTCATTCATTCGTCGATTCATTCAACAAACACCTGCTAAATGCCTATTACCTATGGGGGGGCATTGTGATAGAGGCTCAGAAGATTCAAAGATGAAAATGACCCAGTCTTTGCTCTCAAGGCTGAAAATAATAGTGTGAGCTCAAAATTTAGTAGAGTTAACCAGCATTCTGACTCCAGTAGAGTTCCAACAATCTCACTCCTGGGCATGTACTCAAAAGATCTGAAAGCAGGGTCTGGAAGATATATTTGCTGCACACCCATGTTTATTGAAGTATTATTCATAATAGCCAAATGGTGGAAGCAACATAAGTGTCTGTCAAAGGATGAATGGATAAAGAAAATGTGGTGTGCATATGCACTGGAATATCATTCAGTCTTTAAAGAAAAGGGAAATCCTGTAATATGTTATGACTCAGATGAACCTAGAGGACATTATCTTAAGTGAATTAAGCCAGGCACAAAAGGACAAATATTGTATATGATTCTACTTAGACAAGGTATCTAGAGTATTCAATACATGGATACAGAAAATAGGAGGGTGGTTACCAGGGCCTGGGAAAGGGAAGGAAATAGGGAGTTGTTGTTTAATAAATACTGAGTTTCAGTTTTGCAAGATGAAAAGAGTCCTGGAGATTGGTTGCCCAACGTGTGGATGTACTTAACACTCCTGATCGTATGCTTAAAAATGGTTAAGATGGAAAAAAAAAAAAAAGGTTAAGATGGTAAAATTTTATGTTATGCATACTTTATTACAATTTTTAAAATATTTTAAATTTAGCATAATTAAGAAGCATATGCAACTTACGATGCATAGAAAAACATATATGCCTTAAAAGGAGCCCCACAGAGATTCAAAGAAGGGAGAGATTATGTCAGTTTGGGGTGTGCCATTGCATTCAAAATGGAGCATTTCAGAAGGGCTCCTGACAGAAGTTTCTGATTCTCCCCTTGAGATGTGAAGGGCTGAAAAGAGGCCCCCAACAGGGGCAATGCACAGGAACAACATGCCCGATGCCAGATGATGCTGAAAAGGCTCTTACTCTGCAGTACTTTGTGAGAAAATGGGGTGATCCAATGAAGAACGACAAGAACAATGTTGGGTGGGAAATATAAATGTGTATGTAGCCAAAGGAGGAGAAATGAGTTCACTAATTGCAAAAGAAGGCATACAGAGTCTCAGAGAAAGATAGGCAGTCAAATCGTCCAGAAACACTGGGCATGACTTCAGGATGATTTCAGAAGAACACCATGGGAAAGCTTCTTCCCTAATGATATCACAGATAGAGTTAAAAAAAAAGAAACATTCTGGGTGAAGTAAAAAGCATAGAGAAAGACACAGAGATGGGAAAAGACTAATCAGGAATTTGGCTAGAGACAGAGGTTACCGTCCATCCTTCAGGGCTGGAGTAACTTCCAGGGTAAGTATGCTGGACTCATTGTTTTAGAAACTTCTGTTGCCTTGAGGAAAATAGAATTTATAATCAACTTAAGTAATACCTAAGTTCCTTCTTTGAGCTCAAATCTTATAATGATTAAAAAGATCTATTTTAGAGAAGAGCATTTAGTTGATACCCATTTCAGTCCATTGCTCAATTGACTTGTCAAGATGGGCTTTTAAGCTGACTACGATTATCAAGCTATGAGTGAGTTTTCATAGTGGGACCAATGCACATGTAGGAAAGGAGCCCAGCTCAGACAACACCTCTGCTGGCAACTTCCTACGTGACGTGAAGTATATTGCTTGTGGCTTGAACCTAAGTTCATTTTTTTTTTTTTTTTCAGTAAATTCAGGAGGGATGAGATTTCTATACTGTTCTCTAGCCAGGAAGTTCTAAAATCCTAAGACTGTCCCAAAGTGAAAGGCCAGCTGTCCAAGAGTCAATAATTCATTTCCAAGTAACACATTCTGCTCCCTTTGGCCTGCCAGTGACTACAATGAGCCCCCACAGCCAACAAGAAGGCTTCCTAGGGGATTACTCCATCCTGACCTAGCAGCAATGGTAATGGAGTCTCCTCCTCCTCGGAAAACACTTTCTAGCTTGTCAGAGATGTTTGTAAATGATCAAATGTAGATTTTTAAATTCCTTTAATTTTTTTGAGAGAGAAAGAGAGAGAGAGATGAGGGGAGGAGCAGAGGGAGAGGAGAGAGAGGATCTTAAGCAGGCTCCGCATCCAGCACAGAGCCCAATGTGGGGCTCAATCTCACAACCCTGAGATCATGACCTGACCCAAAAACAAGAGTCAGATTTTAAAATTCTTTTTATCCATTCTAATCAGAACAGCTAGGCCCACAATTCTAAAGAATTGTGTGACTTTAGAAACTTAGGTTCATAGTCCATTATGCTAAGTGAAGCTCATCAATTCTCCAGTTTCTTTCATATTTCGTTTTCTCAGTTTTCAATATTTTAAGTAAACTACCAGATTATTAGATGTGCACATGCACACACCCTTCCATGTTTAAAAACTAAGTATTTCTTTTGGTTTATCTGCTGTTTGGGGATATCCATGTAGTATCTCTTCTATGTATATACATTATAGATTAAACTGTTTATTATTTATAACAAGAGGCACTCTCATAATTAATAATAATAATAACATAAAAAGGTAAACAACGTCTCCTGTTCGTTACCTCCTTTGTTTCGTCAAAAAGTCACTCTCTTTGTTTCACATTTAGTAGCTGTTATTGATGATAAGGTTTGGATAATACCCCGGGAGCATTGCCTTTATTCCAGTAAGAGAGCGTTCTCAGAATCTGCCCACAGACTAATACAAAATGTACAGCTTGCCCAACATGAATTACAGCGATAGGATTAGGCCCAAAGGGACCTATGACAACTCTCTACAAGGAACTGAAAGGTGCAAATGGCAAGAAGGGAAAAGAATTATTTAAAGAGGTCCGAGGTGTATGTGAAGAGGGATTAAATTAAGGAAAGGAAAATTCAGGTTTTATATCAAGGAAAAAAATCCTAATGGCAACATGTTAAAAGAATAGCTTCCTGCGAAATGTGTTGGAAGCCTCCATGCTGAAGGGAATATTAACTGTAATCAAAATAGCACTGGGAAGAGACCAACAGGAGGAACCCCAGGCCAGTCAGAGAAGAGCCTGTTGACCCACACCGGCTTTTCGATCTTCAGTCTCAATAAACCTATGAATTCTTCGGAAGAGGGAAGAAATTTAAGGCCAAGAATTAGACTATCAAAAATGACACTGGGGTTAGGTGGTCTCTCTATTGATCAAAGAAGACCACTGCTGTGGGCTTCCCAGGGGCAGTCGGCCTGTCTACTAGAATATGGTAATGCGAAAATGTTCTGCAGACCTCCAGTCCTATGTAGGTATAAAACATTATAATAAAAAGAAGAGCTATCATTTACTGAGTAGTCACAATGGGCCAGGCACCTTGCTACCTGTTTCACATATGCCAAGTTGTTTATGCTTCACAAAAACCCAGGAGGTTTTACAGATTAGGAGACTGAGGCCTCATCCGTGCCGGAGAGTCAGTAAGCAAAAGATTGGCACCGATGCAGTCTAAGCTCTCAGATCCGGCGTTTTATCAACATGGCAGCCAAGAAAGTCTGCACTAAAGAGAGAACGAGTCTTTCCTCTTGATTCTCCCAAGCTGACAGCACTGGGAGGGAGGCCTGAGAGGCAGCTTCCTCCTCCCTGGAAGCAAGATCAAACCATGAGCTTATTTTAAATTGGCCCCTTCTAGCTACAGGTCTTAGCCAAGTTTGGATTTGTAATTTAGCAGAAAAGAAACTTTTGAAGCAGCCCTTTGATTCAATTCTTGTGACCCTTGTGAAATAAACCCTCTTAAGACTGAGTTATGGTATCAATTTGCTTCAATCCAACAAATATGTACGCTATTATGTACTCGAGGGGCTCATATCTAACAGGGGATCAGATTAGGTCATCCCCAAAGTAGTTGAAGAGGGCACCCTGGGCACCAACTTCCAGAAGTAGAGAGAAGAATAGGGCTGAAGGGAGCAGCGAGGGAAACAAAGACACAGAAATGGGATGGTGTGGCCAGGGGTCTGGGCAAACTGGCATTAAGGCCATTCATTCCTTCCATATGTGTGCACCAGATTTGTCGAGGGCCTACTCCATGCTAGGAACTGGGAATCCAGCAGTCAATGGTCTTGCAGACTTGATGGGGCTTATAGGGTAGTCACAAGGCAGATATTACCCAACAGGTGTCATGAAAGAATGCGACAGGGGACACACCTAGACATGGGCTTCACAAAGGCCTCCCCAGAGTAAACAACCCTGAAACTAGAAGGAAGAAGAGGGGAGGAGGAGATTGACTCCAGACAGAAATGATAGGATGGGAACAAGCTGGGAGGGAAGCTGCTTGGTCAGGTCAAGGAGCTGTGGACATGTGGGCCTGCAACAGAAGAAACACAGTGGAGGGCAGGGCAGGGGGGCTGCAAAGCTCAGCAGCTGCAAATCATGCAGGAAATGCAGGGTGAACTCTGAAGTTTATTCCAGAAAGCCTCGGGAAACTCCTGAAAGCTGTTTGGGCTGACCTGGTTTGATCTGGAGACAAGAAGATGCAATGGTAAATGCCAGACTCTCCTGAGTCAGACTCATCCTGGGTTCAAATCCCAGCTCTGCCACATACTGACCATGTGCCTGTATTAAATACGTATGCCTCACAGATAAAATGGTAAAAACAAAACGAAATCAATATCCACCTCTCATAAGGTTATTTGGGCAGATTCAGTCAGTGAAGTAAGAGGTTTAGTGCATGTTGGGGCACACAGTCAGCATTTAAAGGGCCAGGTAGCGCCAGAAAAGGGGCTAGACGTGGAAGGTAAGACTATGGATGGTGGAGGAAGAGAATCTTACCCGAGTTACCCAATCTGTTCTCCAGCCCCTCGGCACCTTCATCTGAAAAATGTATTTCAGCCTCATGGGTTTTTTTTTTTTTAAATGCACGGAGAAAACATAATGTAATATGCCTAGCACAGATTAAGTTCTCAATAAATTATAGCTATTATTACCATTGCTGAGGATCCATCACAAAATTTTATACTTTTTGGCATGTTTCTCAGAGAAAGAATTGGATTTCCCACTATTATCATCGCTCCTGCGTCATATATATACTTACTGTAACTCTTCAATGCTTAGAATGCTTTACCAACATTATGTTAGCTCTTCAATCTTCAAAATCCCCATGAGATTCATAGGTACAAATAAAAATAGTGAGGCACATGGAGAGTAAAACTGCAAACGGAGTACGGGTAGGAAAATACAGGTCACCAGAATTCAACTAAAACAGAACGGTTGCTTTATAAATAATGTATATAGATTTTCTATTATTAAGGCACAATTGCAACAGAGTGAAATACTAAAATCTGGAAGCAAGATGCTTTTCCTGCTTTGGTCTCTCAGCTCTAGTCTTCTGGAGTGTGAGTGCAATGCTACGGCACAGTTGCTAAGGTATGAATGGGAGGGTCTGAAAGGGAGTTTGGTTCTATGGGAACCTGTGTCCAGAATCATCACAAGGTTGGTCCAACATCTGTTACATCACAGAGTCTTCAGTTACTAGCAAAACAGAAACTTTAAGGCAAGCAAGTTTGTCTTTTATAATTAAATACTTCACCTGTTTGATTATTAGGAGATAGAGGATGGGCTTTAAAGCTCACTGCTCAAACCCTATTCTGAACTGCATCTTCCTTGTTCCAAGAACACCCCATACCCTCCTCAGTCAATAGGACCGCCTCCACCTCCCTGTTCAATTTCATAATGTATAAGGTCTGTCATCCTTATCACATAGTATACTTAGCACATAGAAGAGGACTCACACGGGGTTGCCTTTTCCACAAATGACTCCATCATCCCCATCTTCCCTGGCCACAGCATAGAGCTGACTTGGCCCCATGTTTATGAACAGTTAGCAAGAAAGACAAAAAGCCCAAAGAATATATTTCATCTGTTCCTATTCTTCCTCCTCTTCCTTCTCTCTGTTCCCCCTTCTCTGCCTTCTTCTTCCAGATTCTGCTCCCCTTCCCTTCACCCTTTTCCTTGTCTGTCTCTCTCTCAGCAGGAGTTAGAGAGAGGGGGTACACACACACACACACATATGTGTGTGTGTATTTAAAAAAATTTTTTTAAACCACTCAACAAAAAGATCAAGCTGATGCCGTCCAGTCCCAATATACAGCCTCCCCCCACCGACTAGGTGAGGATCTATAAACCTGTCTCTGTGGAATGTGCTCACAGAAACCTGCTCCACTGAAAGTCCTATATATGTAAGCCATGCCCAGAACTGCTGACTCTGAGCATAACTTATCACCCACCCTCTGTTTTGCAGAAGGACTCCAGCCTTTTACCTCACCAGCACTAAAGAAGCCAGGCTTTTCCAAACAAACAGAGCTACAGACCAAACATCCCAAAACTCTTCAGTTTTTACTAGGGTTATAAAACCCTTAGCTAAGTAAACAAACAATTAAGAGATAGTAGTACAATGGACAATAACTTTTGCCCTATAAAGGATAGTACAAGAAGTCCATATATAGTTCTCGTAAACAACTACTTCTTTCCACCCATTTTTCTCTGCTCCACCCCGTACCATTTGGTTTTCCACACCCCTTCCAAAAGACCAACCCTGAAAACATAAGTGGGAATTACAGAGAATCTGTAAGCTCAGATATAGACTAGATTTTTTTTTTTTTTTTTAAGAAAACAGTTACAGCTGAAGGCGGATACTTTCCCTAGAGTTATAAATTCCTGCAGGATGATACTCTTTTACGGGGATTCCTACGTTCCAGAATGTCTACCCTCACAATAACTGAATGATTTTTTGCCACTTATTACATCACTCAAAAGACACCAACTAGGTTATTGAAATGATAGACCTTATCTTTACAAAATACAAAATGTCTAGGTTAACATCATCACAAAGAGATTACCACTACTCATAAAATCAAGAACACAACACCACCAAATGCTGACAAGGATGTGGAGCAACAGAAACTCTCATCCTTGGCTGGTGGGAATGCAAAATGGCACATAGCCACTTTGGAAAACAGTGTGGCAGTTCTTACAAAACTAAAGATAAATTTGCCAGATGAGGGATCCCTGGGTGGCGCAGCGGTTTAGCGCCTGCCTTTGGCCCAGGGCGCGATCCTGGAGACCCGGGATCGAATCCCACGTCGGGCTCCCGGTGCATGGAGCCTGCTTCTCCCTCTGCCTATGTCTCTGCCTCTCTCTCTCTCTCTCTGTGACTATCATAAATAAATTAAAAATTTTAAAAAAAAAAGTTTACCAGATGATCCAGCAATCACACTCCTTGGCATTTACCTAAAGGAGTTGAAATATATGACCATACTAAAAACCTGAACCTGAATGTTTATAGCAGTTTTGTTCATAACTTCCAAAACCTGGAAACAACCAAAACATCCTTTAGTAAATTACTGGATAAATAAACTGTGGTACATCCAGACAATGGAATATTATACAGCACCAAAAAGAAATGATCCAGTTATCAAGAGACATGAGGAATCCAGCATATTACTGAACATATTACTAAAGGAAAGAACACAATCTGAAAAAGCTGCAGACTATATGATTCCAAATATATGGCGTTCTGGAAAAGGCAAAACTAGAAGACAGTAGATTGCCAGGGGTTAGGGAGGTGGAGGAGAATGAATAAGCAGAGCACAGAGGATTTGGGGGGTGGGGAGTGAAAATACTCTGTATGGTACCCAAATGATGGATATACATCCTTATACTTTTGTCCAAACCCACAGAATGTACAGCACCAAGAATGAAATACAATGCCAACCAAGGACAGTGAGTGATTATGATGTCAATGTAGGTTCGTGAGTTTTGACAATGCACCTGTTGGTGGGGATGTTGATAATGGGGGGAGGCTACATATATGGTGGGGTTACATGGGACATTTTTGTGCATTCCCTTCAACTTTGCTGTGAAACTCAAACTGCCCTAAAAAAAAAAACTTAAAAAGAAGAAGAAAAAGTCTGGGAAGGTTAAAACTCTGTTGGTTATTAACATTTAGCATGAATTTGCTTCAATTAGCAGTTCATTTGCCATTCGACAAACACTATTTACCATGATAGAAGAAAAATACCTCTGCTCTCATGGACCCCCTGGTTAAGAAAAGCAACAAACAAGCAATCAAAATAATAAAGCGGTAAGCCTTTTGATACGGTAAATAAATATAAGCTGAAAAAGACCACACTGTTTAATACTTAGCTAAAATGGAGCACATTGAAAAATACAAAATCCACCTAGAGCAGAAGCTTAGTATAGCTAAATATATAGGAAGAGGGTACATGGCCCTGTACGGTAAGGGATGACTTAAAGAATACCCCAGAGTGGGTTTAGGGTGCCTAAAGCACCACACCTGCCAAGGGATGTATAGAGAGAATTAGGAGGTGCAAAATGGATTGAGAAGGGGAGCAAAGAGACTGCCAAGAAGAAGCTTTGCCTTTTTCAAACATTTTCTGAACGTCAACTTAGATGCTTTTGGTGTGTAATTATGAAAAGGGGAGGAGAAGGGGCAGTGGGAGGGAGATGGTTTTAAGAACTAGCCAGTGAACAGCTCCCTCTCTTTTCAAATTACAAACAACATGGGTTTCAACTCTGAGGGTCCACTCATATGTGCACTTTTTCAATAAATCCAGTAGGGTGCTATCAATGTATTTCTTCAGGGTGAGTGGGTGGCTCAGTCAGTTAGGTGTCTGCCTTCGGCTCAGCTCATGATCTCAGGGCCCTGGGATTGAGCCCCACATCGAGCTCCCTGTTCCGTGGGGCTTCTCCCTTTGCCTCTGCCTCTCCCCCACACTCAATGTGCATGCTCTCTCTGTCTCAAATAAATAAATCTTTAAAAGATGTATTTCTGCTTCCTTATGATTTTCTTATAACATTTTCTTTTCTCTAACTTACTTTATTGTAAGAATTCATATACCATACAAAGTGTGTTAATAGACTATGTTATCACTAAGGCTTCCAGTCAACAGTAGGCTAGTAGTAGTTATTGGTGGGGGAGGGAATCAAAAATTATACACAGACTTACCACTGCATGGGGGGTAGCACCCCTAACTCCTGCATTGTTCAGGGTCAGCCATACTGGCTTTGGCATTTTTCAACAACACACTGGTTAGGCAATGTTTCAGGTTACAAGAATATCTTACCACAAATCTCAAATCTCTTAAAGCCAAGGTAAGAATGATGCTCACTAAGCCCCAAGCCAAGGGTATATAAACACATCCAGACCTGGAAGATAACTTTGATAATTAAACTTAGTTTCCTGTGTCTAACATAGAGAAAACATTGATTTCATCCACCCTTCAAACTACTAATTCCTCTCACAATCAAATTATATTATCATAGTTATTCAGATTGATAAAAAAAATTTAGGCTAATAATTTTCTTAGCCTATCTGCAAA
Organism: Canis aureus; assembly: GCF_053574225.1. Lineage (NCBI taxonomy): Eukaryota > Metazoa > Chordata > Mammalia > Carnivora > Canidae > Canis > Canis aureus. The sequence continues at coordinate 17,794,216 of NC_135616.1, forward strand.
ACTGCTTGACTAGGTTATTAGAATTTTCATTAGAATATCAAAATCATGACTGTGATATTGTAACAATTTAAAATTTAAAAGGGCTAAATTTTTTCATGTAATAAAATGTTTTCGTATCCAAAGTATTTTACTCTTTCCAGATAGAAAATGTACTTTTTCCATAAAAATGTGTAAGTACCCTCATCATTAGGATGTATGAAAATCAGATACTTGGTTTAAGCAGTTTCCAACTTTCTGAACTCTTTGGGCACCAACGACTCCTCTGTAATGTGAAGCTAATACTACCTAATTTGTAGAGCCATAAGGATTAAATGAGAGGATTAGGATATTTATCCCTGGTGTTTTTATTCTGCCATTTTGTTCCAATGTTTTGAATCTGAAAATGTTGAAAAAAAGCATTTAAACAGAATTTTGTCAATATTGAGAAATTTTTATTATTAAAGAATTTGAGTGAACCCAAATGAATTGATTAAACTCCTTCATCAATTTCTTATATAGCGTAAACTATTGTTTTCCATTGTCGTTCTTATTTCACTGGAATTATTTTCACTAGGATCAACTCATTTTTATTAAAAGTATATAAAGATAATTTGATTCATTTATCAATTTTTGTTGATATCAAACATATTGTGAGGTTTTTTTTTAAGGTCAATATTCCTGCTGAGTTTAATTTCCCTTGTTCAAATTTTGAATAAATTATATTTTGTCTAGAAGATCTCATTTTTCTGTCAATTTTATTCAAAACCAAATTTTATGTAGTGCTATTTATATCATCATCAGTTTTATTTTTATGTTGATTATTTCTTCCAAGAATTTTCATTATTAATTAAACAAAAGCCTGAAAGTTCTATTTATTTGTCAGTTAAATCAAGGAAATATCATTAGATATATTGTGAGACAGAGTCAGAGAGGAAAAGGGGAAGAACTCAAGGGAAGGAAGGGGTGAAGATGGGTAAAGAAATATACACACCAAGAAAAGGAAGAAAAGACAGCAGGAGAAAAACAGAGGTAGCATAAAGAAGAGGAAGCAGAGTCTGCAGGCAGAGTTAGCGCATCTTCCTCAGGATTGAAATAATAGAGGCCACGTGTCATCAAGGGTCAAAATAAACAGCTTCATTGGGTGAAATCATAATAGGTGTTCTTATTATTTATATTACTATTATGTTTTAATAAGTTGTCCTCTAAAATTGTGTAGGTAAACCAACTGTTACTCGTAACATACAGAGTTTTTGGGTTTTTTTTAAGATTTTATTTATTCATGAGAAACACAGAGAAAGAGGCAGAGACATTGGCAGAGAGAGAGGCAGACTCCCTGCAGGGGAGCCCGATGCAGAACTCGATTCCAGGACCCCAGGATCATGCCCTGAGCCGAAGGCAGATGCTCAGCCACTGAGCCACCCCGGTGTCCCACATACAGTTTTTAAAAATTATAAAACAAAAATCAAAATTGCAGTTAGCTTCCAGAACCATCCCTGTTTCCCATATCTCTCTCTCCCTCCCTCTCTCTCTCATACACACACACACACATACACACGCAAATGCACATGCACAAGCAACTACTTAACTCCGGGTGTGCTTCACTCTAGTATTCAAAATACCTGTTTAGGCGTTGTCTTTTGGGAACAATGCATCTGGGGGAAAAGAGGAGGCCAAAGAACAAGAAGGTAGAGAAAAATTAGATATTTACTTCTCCCTTTCTTGGACTCAGGACTGGCGCTCGGTAGATTGTATAATGAATGAAATTACCATATACTTTACCGCTTTCTTTCCTGAACTTACTGTTTTCCTAGCTTCTCTTTCCCCATGACATCAGAACCCTCTTATTACCCAAAGACCCTCAGCTAAGACACTTGACCCAGGTTTATTCAGACCTCCAGAGTTCTATGTATCCATCTTCTCATCCATCAGTCCTTCCTATTCAATCCTCTCAATACAATTGATCTCCAGCTTTGAAAGGAAAGCAATCTGATTTAATCAATTTCCACTGATTTGTGTGAATGACTAATAGCAACTTAGCCCTCTCAAAGGCACAGTGACTACCGGGACTCTTAATAAAGTTCAAATCCCTATAACATGTTTAAAAGATTAAGGAGTTAGAAAAGAAATTTTTGACAGGTAGCCACAATACAAGCTGGATAGCCCCTATTGGGAAGGTTGCCTTACTCCAGTTCCATATGCTCTCATGTTTAAAAGGTCAAACTTTTGTTGAACAATAGTGAATGTTAGCAGTGGTAACAGGAGGGCCTCTGTGCTTTGTAGTGAAAAGGACAAATGTGGCTGTCACAGAAGTAGCCTAGTATGGGAGTTAAGAGCAAGGAATCTGAAGGCAGGTTGCTTAAGCTCAAATTCCACTTTCATCATTTATTACTTACACAGCTTTGGACAAGTTACTTAACCTCTCTATTCCACAGCTTCCCCATCTGTAAAATGGGGATGATTAATAATAACAATACCTAAATCAGATTGTCATAGAAGTGTATATAGTACTTAGAACAGAGCTTGGGACATAAAGAGCACTAAATAAGTATCTGTTACAACCACTTAGTACATATGTTCATAAATCATAAAGATTTTAATTAACTAGAGCTGCTCTTTTTAAAAAATTTTTTTAAAGTTTCAATCCAATGGTGCATCCTTTAGAGACATCATTATAAGAAATCTGCCACCTAACCATGATGGTTAATTTGGGCTGGGCTGATTATAGTTCCTTACTCTTAATAATAAAAGCAACAAAGAAATATTGGGTGGGACCTCAGAACTTCGGAGCAGAAGGGCCCTAATATTTCAAAGGTATCATCCCACAGATAATTATGTTGTAAGATTAAACAACTCATGGAAGCTCAGAAGCAGAAGTAGAAGAATTGAACATGGAATCTATCTCTCCTTACCCCCCCCACCTTGCCTTTTCTCCTGCCCAAAGAGCAAGGGAAAAACCTTCTACCATGATGCACATCACTTGATGCTTTGGCTTCCTGAACCTCTACTATAAAAGTTATCAATCCTGGAATGAAGAGATTCCTTAGCTGTTAAAGGATACCAAGAAACCAGCAAATCCACAGTCTCTCTGTAGGGTCAGCAGTCATGGTGCTTTTCAGCCTGGCTGAAGAGAAAGTGAGGATCATTTCCCAGGTAGATGTTGCATGAATGACCAGACAGCAGATTCAACTGCTGAGGTCTGCTGCTTAAATCCTCCTACAATCAGCTGATTCTACTATGTCACCATCTAACTATATAAAATGGAAACCATTACCATATTGTTAAAAAAAAAAACAGGTTTATTAAACACATGCTACTTAATAATGGTGGGTGGTATATGATTAAAATTTCATTGACAAATATTTTTCAAAGATCACATACTATTGGATGATAGGGAATCCACCACCACAACAAAATGGGAGGAGGGCTAGTCTCATTGGAAGGAAAATGTAACAAAGTTCAATACAGCTGAACCTACTTATATTTACGATACAGTTGTGGGCACGTAGTATGGAATAACGAAGAAATACTTGCATGCCGCCAGACATTCAATGTAAGATTCTTGGGGCATTCTTCAGACTTGTTTTCAAAATGAAATAAGATGTTGTGTCTAGTGGATGGGAGAGTTGTCATTTGAATATATTTACAGCATCTTAAAGTCTGTTATGGGACTTATGACTTGTCCCCTGGATTCCTTCCTCATTGTTGTATATTTAACTTTATGTCTGTCAGGCACGGTGAGTACCTCAGTACCCTACTGTTCAACCAAACATCAGAGCACAGAGAAAGAAATGTTCCAACCCCAAAGGAAAAAAAATCCAGAAATACAGAAGAATAAGAGAAAAACTTACAAACCTTATCTGGGCTTTCATTCAAAACAAATTCTTTATCCAACCTATAAAATATTGCCAAAAAAACTTGCTACAGTGCAAACACTCAATCATCAAGGAACTGAAAAATTTACGGTGGATTTCCTGCTGATTTGTGGGGCTACTGGAACCTGCTGTGATAAAGCTCGCAAGAGTATGACAGACATTTGAATAAACCTTTCTATCATGTAACTGAGGGTTTGCAAAGGATGAACTTTAAAATTTCTTTCAATACAGCTGTGGAGCAAAAAGGAGAAAAAAAAATAAGAAGATGAAGCCAAGGAGATCACTAAGAGGGAAATAAATAAGCATTTTTTTTTTTACTACAATCTAGAGCTATAGTAGGCTGAGTAGTCTAGATGGACCCAAACTTGTAACCGAATGAAAATAAACTCACAGAATCTTTACATTTTGATTTATAGGCCACCCAGGCAACTGCTCATGCAGTCATGATGTCACATGTACCGCATCCACCCATTTACTCTTAAGATAGCAGAGATTCTTGATCAGACTGCAAAACTACATCTTACTTTTGAAATAACACATTTTGACTCCCAACACTGTATGTTACCTACACGCGATGACAAAACACAACACTCTCAGAGACTGCTCCCTCCCTCTGTTCTCTCCATTAGCCAACGGGCAGTGCTGTGCACTGGGGCCAATGGGCTTTCCTGCCAAACAAATATAAGGAAAGGAAGGGGAAACGGGTCACAGGGCGAGACTGACCAGGGCTGGCTGCACCAGGGAGACAGGAAGCTCAGGCCTCCCGGGGTGACCCTTTTTTGCAGCTGTGCCCTTCCCCTTGACACATGAGCACCAACACACGCAGTGAGCCATGAAGGCAGTGTGAGGGGGGTGAGGGAAAGGTGATGAGTTGACAGCATCTGCTAAAAGATGTCCAGGGAAGCCGCTATTGATGGTGGAGCAGCATAGAGTTTGGCAAACGGCCACCAGCAGCATGTGCGAAGTGAGCTCACTTTTCAGGGCATACATTTGAAAAGCAAAATTGAGAAAGGGGTAGTGGACAACATGGAGAATTTTGCCTTGTAGTTCTACCATACAGGTTAGCTTTGCCTTTGAGGCTAACTGAGAGCACCACAGAAAATGATCTGAATATCAGACCAATGACGTGCACACGCCCTCCTCCTGGCAGGACAGGAGGGGCTTTATCACCTCTCTCTTCACCTCCTTATCTGCTCCTCCTCCCCACCCCAAACACACATGGTTGCCGTCACGTTCACCTGCAGATAGAAAAAGATTAATTTAAGGCATATCAAAACACATTTTATAATGTATAAATATAATACCCAATAGGCTCCTGAGAGATATACAAAATTAATCCCACTTGTGAAGGCCTTAATATTAGCTCTTTCCTCTTGGGAAGAATTTAAAATCCCACAAAAGTCCTTGATTTATTTCCTTCCTACACAACAGCAACAAACACTCACATAATTTTTAAGCAATGTAAAATATCACTTTAATGCGGAATACATGGAGAGAGAGAGAGAGAGAGGAGAGAGCTTTCCTCAGAATGGATACTTGGATAGCTAAGAAGTACTTAGGGGTCTCATTTCCCTCAACATATGAACATAATGCATTAATGCTGCCTGCCTAGTTCAAGAAGAGAGCTCAGCAAAAGTGACATATGCTTAATACATATCTTGCACTTCACTTTTACGCTGCCTCTTCCAAAGGTGCATTAATATGGGGATAGATAAATAGATAGATGATAGATAGATAGATAGATAGATAGATAGATAGATAGATATCACTTCCTTTTATATTGATGAAAAAGTTAGTGAAGTTCTATTAATGCCAATCCATTTAGTCCACATTAATTTTACATCCAGAAAAACACAATTAGTCATTATTAATTCTAAACTAAGAGTCAAATGGGAGATTATTTTTAATATACTACATCTATCTGCAACAGAACACCTACAAAAATGAATATAAACATTATATACCTATTCTAAGCAGAAGCCCACCAAATATCATAACCTTTTCACCCTTCTTATTCATTCTCTTGTTGGATATCCTGGCTTTAACACAATGTTCTTTTCCTTTCCTATCACCCACCTAGCAAGGTTTTCATCTGCAGCAAGTGAGAGAGAGATTGGCTTAGGGCAAAACAAAAAGACAAACAAAACTACCTAAATCTAATTTGGGTTTCTAAATTAACCATTATTAGTGGGTCACATCAAAGTGGAACTCAGAGCCTCCACTTTCAAGTAAAGTGTACATATATCTTCGTACTTACAAACACCTGGGTGCCAAATGCCTTCGTGGAAGAGTAAAAATGCATGCCAAAAGTCATTTTCTTGCCTTTTTGTGGGGAACACAGGTAAAAGAAAGTCGGTGTTTCATCAAGTTGCTTGGCTCCAACTCAGGATCAAAAAACTGAAGTTAATATCTGTGCTCTCTTTTTATGGGTGAAAACCACTACACTAAATACAACTATTACTGAAGTCACAATCATCTTGAATTAACAACCATTCGTGATGGCACAGAAGAATAAAGAGTCAAAGATGATCAGGCCTTAAAAAATAGGAGGAAAAAGAAGAAAACTAACATGACTTAACTTTCAAAATATTTGTCAAGGATGCCACAATTTTCCATTAAAGTTAATGTGCCGGTAGATTTCCCTACACCCACAATCCAGTTAAAATACAAGATCCATCATATCCAAATTTTGTGACAATGGTAAGTCTTTTTCAATCTGTGTGCAAATTATGAAACAAAGAAAATGTACTTCCCTACCTCCGTCATTGGGAAAATGACACCTTTTAAGTCAATAATGCAATACTTAGAGAGAATGGTGCCACAGCAAAATATGACAGCACAGGAAATGCAAATGAGTGCTAAAATGGAGAGACTTGCTATTCACCCACCCAAAACGTGGTGTTTCCAGTATTCCCTACACCAGGTATCTTGAACAGCACTTAAAATCCCAGTCCTCTATGGAGAATCCAAGTTCTTATATTTGTGATGTTCCATGTTACTTACTCATCAGTAAATGCCTCAGCAAATGACAAAGAAGAAAAAGATAAGTATTTCTAACAAAGAGGACATTCAAGTAAATTGAAAATCCCACTCATATCCATTTTTCTCCTTTACGGGTCTATTCTCTGATCAATTTGAAGAGATTTGTGCTACTAAAGCCCCATTAATGCTAATGCAGGTAGTTTGGTTCCTATACCACCACTGCCCGTGACCGGAACAGACTGCTGCCCACTTTACTGACCCGCAGAGCCCAGCCTCACTTGTGATAAAACTCAAGAGAGTCTTGCAACTTCATCCCTTAATGGAGATCCTACCAAATGGCAAGAATCCAAGGCCTTCGCTTAGGTTGTTTATCTCTCAATACTACTTTCAAGTCACTTACTGGCTGGAAAAGAAATTACACTGTGGTTTAAAGTGAAAGCGCTCAGCTGGCTGCTCCTGGTTCTTCCTCCTCCTCTTCTTCATTTTTAATCTCTCTCTCTCTTCCTCCACTTTTAACAAATAATAAATGACTATAACCATGGATCCTCTACAGAGCTGCTCACCACTGTGATAGTTATTATAATGTGGTGTCATAAAACAGGTCATTTTTTACAGTAGGTTGGCTTCAGTTACTTTATAACTCAGTTATTTTATTAACTTTTAGTCATCTTTCTCTTTTTCTAAACTTTTGGTCTCTATGAATCTCAAGGAAAAACCACCTAAGTCATGGAGTGGGGGTAGGGGGGTGGGGGGCGATGGTGTGCAGGGGACAGGGGAGGGAGGAGCTGAACTTTCATTCTGAAAGCAACTGAAATATACCGGCTGCTGCTGGCACCCTAATAGGGCATGTCACCCACGACTTCTATAATCAAAACGTCCCTGAGAAGGTAAAGAGGAGGCGTAAGGAACAGAGTAAGGAACGGAAGAGAGGGCAGCACTGTTTATAAAACAAGAACCAACTTTATGTAAGAGGATTACATCAATCAAAGTTATTATGTAATTAGTTTGGACACAGAGACAACTTATACAAATATACTACAGCATTCTACAATAATGATCTAATGCATTTCAACATATGTTAGTATAACTTCAGCCTTTGGCCCATTACCAACACTTCAGTGGTTTTTGCGTAGAAGAGCCTTGTAGAGTATTTACTTTTGACCACGCTCTGTATGAATGACTTAGAATTCATTCAAAAACTAATGTCCTTTGCTTCTCCCTAAGTTAATAGGGAACAACAACCAAAAACAAAACAAAACAAAAAAACTTCACAACGGATGGGGCAGCAGAATTTCCTCTTTGATAACCAGTCAGGGGAAAAACTTGTTATGCGGAGGAATGGACGGACAACACATCCTTGTATAACAAACATATATTTTAAACAAAAACAAGGTCACATATGGTTGTGATGTGGTACTCAACCAGAGCACTTCTGATTGACATGTATATGAATGCCGTGATGTGGAATGTAAATAGAAAATGTTTCAAGCCCAAGTGTTTTAACTTCACATTATGGAAAATAATAAATACTGAATAATATAATACAAGGTATTTCTATCTTGGGGTTCTAATGACTAACCACTTGAGCTCTGCTTTTGTGGTTTATAATGTCACCAGAACCCTCCATGGAATTATATATAGAATAAATGATAGGCAATGTTGAATTATAAGGCTATCAGGCTATAATACATAAAGTAAGTACCTAATATAGCCTTATAAATTATAGGCTTTTATGGTCTAGCATTTTACAGCATAATGTCACAAACTGCAGTGATACAATATATTGATAAAGGATATGATATCATATTAGGTTTTAAAAAAAATGTCCCTGGCACTACATTAGAGCCAAATTATTTCACAGAATCACAGGCTCAGAGCTGGAAGGATCCTTGGAGGACGTCACGCTCAATGCTCCCTCACAAGCCACCACCCAATGCAGACATCCCCTGGTCTCTCCTCTGCAACCCTGACAGATGGCCACCCTGTCTCAAACACTCCCAGCACTGACATTATTAGGGGAAAATGTCAGAGAAATGCCTCAAACGTATACATGTAATAAAGACACACCATTATTAAGTAACAAATGTAAAGGCTAAACACCCACATTGTAGTTGAGTGCAGACCACAATATTATAACAGTTCACACACGCACGCATACCCACGCTCGCCCACACACACTCTTTTCCAAACAGACTCTCCTTCTTTGTTTTTTCATAGGGAATGCAAAGGGATGTAAGAAGAGAAACAAGACTTCTTTCGAATATCTCTTTGTATCTCTTCCTTTTGTCTGTTTCATACAGAGTAATCCTTACCTGATGGGACTCTACCCTCTTATTCAATCCCAGACACACACACAAAAAGTCAGGACCAGAACCACACACCATCTGACTAGATTCTGAAAGACTCCAGGCTGCTTTCAAAGTGAGGAACAAAGAAGGAAGACACAGTGAAGCCACATTCAGTATTTGGGAGGTTTTCTGGAAGCTAGAAGCATAATATATAAACTCTGACACAAGCCTCACTGATGTCTGGCCACTCCTTTACCGTGTATAATAATTAAACACTGAAGTAGATTGTATTGACCCATTGGGAAGAATGGAATTCTGTTGATCTTTAGGGGGATATGTTTCCAAAGGAGTAGTTCCAATGGGGCAATCAAGGATAACATATACAAATATCAATCATAGATCCAATCACCTCAATACAAGGGCTTGTAAGAAATACCCCAGTATCTCATCCCCAAATCCACTCCTCCTCGGACTAGCAAACCCTCACTTATAATCAATCTACACAAATCACTTCTTACACCTGCATTGCTCTCATTTTCTACTTCCTGGTTGTGGAATTCCTTTTATACCCTATTAACAAGCAACAGACTTCAGGGTGAGGAGTCAAGAGATACAGAAATCTCACAACACAACAAGTAAGTGTCCCACACTCCTCCATCATTAATTGGTTTGCGTGGTACTGTATCCACAGAAACTCGTTCATGGTCAACCAGGAATAGAGAATAATGAGAGAAACAAGAAGTCTAAAACCCATGTGATGGAAGTATTCTTTGTGTAAAGCTACTTAGATTTTGTTATTATTATTATTCAACACAAGCACTAAACAGAATGTAGAGTGAGGGAATGTTCTCATTCCTGCACACATAAGGTAATAAGCAGAAAGGTCTAACTCTCTATCTGGAAGCAAAACTTTGGCCCAAATTCAATTTGCTGACTCACATCATGAGTTACAAAGTTTATTCCAAAAGATATATTTTATGGAAATGTGGAATGTGGAAAATAGGAAAGGCTTAAAAATGATTTACTCTATACAGTGTATGGCTAATACTTACTGAATACTTACTATGTGTTCTAAACTGACACTGTGTTTGAAATGAGTAATATCTTTACTTATCAAGGAAATCCTATGAGAAGAGTATGATTATTTGCACCATTTTATAGATACAGAAGCACAGAAGGGTTAAGTAATTTCCCCAAATCACACAGCTATTAAAAGGTGGAGCTAGAAATTGTGCTCAAGCAATCTGTTTTTTTCTTTTATGAACACTATAATATACGTGTGGCACACTTTAAGACGCTTGTGACTGCCCAGTGCAGTTTGGAGTATCTTATCAGGCAGGTGGCTTTAATAAAGCATGTGGGCAAAAATAACAGAAGGAATCACAGGCGGTACTTAATCAGCATTTATTAGAGTCCTGCTGGCCTAAAACTAGCAGAAAAAATCCTCTCACACCCTGGGCAAAGATTTTTTACCTTTTGTTCAAAATGGGATTCTGTTTTTAAGACTCTTGAAAATAGCCTTTGCACCTTTTCTGAGAGAAGAAGTACATTTTTAGGAAGTCCCTCCCCGCTTTAGGACTTTGGAACAATTCTGTTTATGAATCCAAGGCTTTCTGAAAAAACTCCTAGGTTCCATTTCCAAAACACTGTAGAGTTTGGAGAGTAAAATTGAGAACATGGAGCATCTTTAAGTATTTTTGTTAACATTTCTTCCAGCCAAACCTTCCCAAAACTTTTCTTGGTGGCATTGGGTGCCTTGAGCCAGGTGCAGCAAGGTAAGAGTGGAGAACACAAAAGGAAGATGTATGCAGAGGGGAAAGACAAAAGGAGGGTCAGGGATGACAGGGTCGGCCGAGAGGAGCAGGAAGAGAAACAAGCATGTCAACAGTACACAAGGCTGAGCACTATGTGCCCATCACATCATGCCACTGGACCAGGAACAAAGTTTGAACTGGTCCTTCCCTCCACCACGCCTTAGAGGAGACACAGCCTGGTTTAGAGGTAAGACAGGTCAGTGTCTGGGAAGAATCAGAGAGCAGTACTCCATCAGACTGGCCAAATACAGAATTAATGTGCGGACATGCATGCGCGTGCATGCATGCGTGTGTGTGTGTGTGTGTGTGTGTGTGTGTGTGTGCATGAGCACACCCAACGCGTGGTGGGGGAGGGGAACGAAAGGCAATGTGGATGTGCCAAAAACAATATCCTATTACCAATGTGACAAGCTAGCAGAGGAATGTTTTTGAAAGGGCTAGTCAGAAGCCTAAAAAATATGAAGTTAAATTATATACAAAATGCCACACCTACAATGGAAATAGTATCTGAGTAAGAAATTCTGCTTTTTTTTCCCCTTTAGGGCTTTTTCAGGGACACCTGCAAATAAGAAAAACAACACAAAAAAATCCAGCAAGAATAGGGCACTTTTTGATTGACAAGGATAGCAAAGAACACAGAAGATTTCTAAGTGAAAGGCACCACGTGGAGCACAGATAAAAAGAGCTTTTAAATTTTTTAGGGCGCCAGATTCAAGTGTTCCAGTGTATACTTAAAAGTGCTTAGGCATAAAACCCTTTCCTCAAATGCATTAAATGCACAGAGAATGACTTTAACCACAGTGTGCCTGCTTCATCCAAAAGGCAGCTGGCACCTTTTTTTGTGTCACCAACAAGGCAAGCACTCTACCCAATGAGAGTCCAGCCAAAATCTCACAGGAAGACCGGCTCAGTCCTCTCACATATATCAAAATCACCTCAACTCATTACTTTCTTCTCTGTCTCTCAGAGAAGCGTCTCCACCATTCATAAAACTTTGAAAAGTTGCCTCCCCCAGTCACCTGGCTCTACACACCATAGAAGCCTACTCTTCCCATTCGGTGCATCTGACCTTAACCCGCACTTAGCCAGCACTTAGCAAGGGTCGCAATCTGAGTCTAACTCAAGGGCTCTTCCTCATCTCTGGTCCAACACTGGCTAATTAAAAGCTGAGGTGGGTCCCCAATTACGGAGCCACAATAAATACTCCTATAAAACCCTCACAGGGTAGTAGCTGTATCAGCATGAGCATTAGTATAAAAACACAAACTATACCCCCATCAAAGTTTATGTGTCTGCATTTAGTCTAATTAATTTCATGGTCTTGATGTTTCAATAGAAAGCTTTTCAGAAGGCATTTGAGTGAATTATTCACAAGCTAAACATGATCTTAAATTTAAAATATAAAATAACATGGTGCTGCTGTAATAACCTAAGTATACTGTAAATGGGGGAAAATCTGAAAACATCGGACCCTTTCCACCTTCAAAACTAAAGATCTGAATCCTTCCTGCCATAGTTGACTAGAGCTTAAAATATAATAATTTGCCAAATTCCAAAACAGTGGGTGTTTTAATCCCTTACCACTTTTAAACTGAATCAGTTAAAAAAAAATCAATGTCTGGAGACAGCTCTATGAATGTAGCCACACCTAAAAAACAAGTCAACGCTTTCCCCCCCACCCTCACCCCCCAAAAAAAGAATTCATGAGCTGCAACAGCTGGAACTGTTTTACACTAGAAGGCTGAGTTCTGTGAGAATGTTCTCCTTGTCTTTGTCTGTAAAACTGAAAGAAGGTGGACTCAAAGGTAGCGTTCAGTCCCAGGAGGGGTCTGGGTAAACATGAGCCCAAGCCCCCAGCTCCCTCCTGATAAGGTCAGGTGACATGGTGTCAAAAGGCAGCCACGGAAAGATCTAGAAATGTGCACACACAAAAAGGATATTTTTCTTTCTCCTTACCAGAGATAATAAAGAGCAGAAATGGACTTCACATTTTCTCATTCACTAAGAAATTTAAGAATGGAACCCCTTTACTCTCCCTAGTGATGAGTGAATACATACGTCTGCATGTAGGATGTACACTAACATGCATGTATGTGTGTATTATGTTGATGTGCACGCATTCTAGGTCCACTGCTGTAACTACTTTTCATCCTAAATTAATGCACAGCTCATTTTAGAACCTGTGTATCTATGCTCAATTGCCAAAGCACCCTGACTCTCTTGATAAAACTCAGCAGCATCAAAATAACAAGAGGTCACCCATTAAAAAAAAAAAAAAATCAGTGAAATGCTTCCACCAGAAGATGTCCAGAAATACCTGAGTGTTTCCAAAATGTGAGTCGAGAAGAGAGAGGTTGCTGAAGGGTGGTGGAAAATAAAAAGGAGAGAGAGCGAGTCATTGGAATAAAGAAAAGTCTCCAATAGAGTAGTGAGAGTTGGAAGGGAAAGTAACAACACCACAAGTTATGAAAAGGGAAGAGTACAAAGCATGACAGGCAGATGTAATAAAAGAAAAGCATCATAAAAAAAAAGAGAAGAAGATGAAGAAATATTTCCAAGTGAGAGAGACAGGTACAGTGGGAGTATAAAAAAAAAGAAACAGCTCAGGACAGGAGGAAATAAGACAAAACTGATGATGTACCTAAAAATGGAAATAACTTTTTGCATGTAAACAAAAGAGGTTTCTAGTGAAGAATAATAACCCAGACACACACACTCATGTGTGCGCGCTCTATCTCTCTCTCTCTCTCTCTCTCTCTCTCTCTCTCTCTCACACACACACACACACACACAGGCATCAGGCATCTGACTATTTCAAAAGCCACATCTAAAATTTCATTAAAAAGAGCCCAGCTGCTTCCTTACCCTGACTTTGTCTTTAAGGACTTAGCTAAGCTGAAGGAGTGGCCAGAAAAAGAAAAAAAAAAAAAAAAACACTTCAACCCATCTCTCTCAAATTCTTTTATTTCAGCAATGCATTAAGCAATCTCCCTGCAGAGTTATTCTCTTCTTCCTGGTGTGGATAAAGCTCCCCCTGGGGAGCTCTGTAATTTCCAGCTTCTCCGAATTCAGGTATTAGTAAAGACCGCTTGGGGACACGCAACAATATAACTCTACATTTTCAGGCATTCGGAGAGAACCCCCTAAGGGTCCCAAGTTCAAATTTCTGAAATGTAGGCATTGTAAAAGGAACCTCGGGGGACTCCAGCAATAGAAATCTGCTGAATTCAAAGCATTTCCTAAGCCCTGGCAGGAGCCTTTGCTCCCACTGGAGGCTTTTTATAAAACATGTGTTGCTGACATGTTGACAGATTGCTCAGTGAAGTGTTAGGTGCATACACAGGCTGGCCATTTAGAGGGACATCAGTTTACCCTTCATCTCTACCTGAAGCACCATGTTTTATACATTACCCGAGGACAGGCTGAAAACAGACACTTTCCAACAAAGTACAGTATCACTTGGCAAAAGACAACCACCCCTCACACATACCTCTATCTGCCACCTACAAGACTACAGGTAGATTTTGTAGTGGCACTTCACACACATGCACACACACACACACACTCCTACACTCACACACGCATGCTCACACATGGCTGTGCAGAATCTCCCCAAATCACAAAAAGGTCAGAAAATAAATTAAGTGTACAGTGCAAGGCCCAGGCTTGAAATTGCCTCCATGTATCAGGCCTGCCACCCTTTTGCTACACAGGCCAGAGCTCTGAGGGTATAATGAGCAAAGGAATGTTCTAATGACAGCTGACTGTTGGGAGGTAATCTGATCAAAGGCCGATATTAAATCCAACTTCTGCTCATATCAGGGTATTAGTGATGTACGACTTAATAACCCAGCAGCTCCAAAAGTGCTGCCGTGGCAACAGGATGGAAATTGGGATAATAATGTATTCATGGTGCTGGCGACCTGGGGCTGCAGTGCGCGCTCTCAGGGGAGGGCACTTCACCCTGAGCCAGACGTGTCTGGGCAAAATCACTTCACAAAGGACAGGAGTGGAATACTGAAGAGCTCTGGCACTGATGAGAGCGTCGATAAGGGGAAGAGTGGAATGAAGTGAAGGCAGGGAAGGAAAAACATTTTCAGCAGAAGAGCTTGAGTGGTGCTTCTCTGAAAAACTGATGGAGCTCAAGAAGCTCTCCCCGACAAGTACAACCAAAATGGATAATTATTAAATGAACATAAAACTCCATTCTCCGCAAACTGTGGAAGGGGGAAACAGCACCAGCTTGCGTAAAATGACAAGGTCTGCACGGCAGCCTTCCCGGCTCCTGGCCCTACCTACCGCGGCACACGGAGGAGGGCCACTGTCTCTTACCAACAAAACACCCATTCTTCTCAATCTCAACAGATTTCCAATCGGGGCTACCACCATTGTATTCCTAGAGAGAAGGAATTTTTTTTTGGGGGGGGGGGACAAAATAAAGGTCATTCATGAATCAGTCACATCTTATGGACTGCATATCTCTGATATTCAAAATAAGCTGTAGTTCTCCTGTTCTTAAAACAGAATCTGAGTGATGGCTAAATGTCCTAAGGGGAAAGGAAACGGGGATTTGGAGGCCCCAAAAGGGGACTCAGGAGTGTCATGAAGCAGAAGGGGGGGCGCTCTGGACGAGGCAGTGTGGGCCCCAGCATCTCAGCGGTTAAACCTGTGCCCAACTCCTCGGGTCCTACACGAGCCCCTCTCGGATTCCCAGGACTGAGGAAATGAAAGCACATACAAGGGTGATTTCTATTCCAAATATCTTTTGCAAATTACATCATATGGGACTTACATTTGCTGAAGACATCTTTAGAATATCAGTGAGTATTCCAAAAGAAAATTGATGGACCAGGCATGTACTTTGGGGAGAGGAGTAGAAAATGGCCCATTTTTCTTATCTAGCTTAAAATACCTTCTTTGCTATAAGGGAAGGGCTTTTGCTCTGTAACTAATACAGAATCTCCTCCAAGAACAAAGAGACCAAACATACCAGGCAAACTTGGTAAAAAATGTGGCCTCGAGAAACACTCCTGGGGGCGCCTGGTCGGCTTCCCTTCTGAGAAAACTGACTCTCCATAATCATCCTGACATGCAACTGAAAACAGAGCAGCGAATCCTAATTTCTTATTCTTGCAGCGCCTAATGCCAACAACGTACACATTGTACTCTTAAGCGCTCTTCCTGCCTTTCCTAGTATTACAGATAATTTGCTAGTTTCAGAGTGTACTTATTACAGGACTGTCAGAGGAGTTTTTGTTTCAACAACACGTTAACTTTACTGCACTTATAAAAAACATTATGTGTCCCCTGTGATTCTGTGTGTTTAAGAGCAGCGAAATGTTATTGATCCCAGTGTGACAAATCAAGAGTTAGGTAATGTCTACAAAACTCAATTTTCTGCAAGACATAAAAACCCTTTTTATGAAACCCCTCCTTAAGAAATTCAGGAGAAATCAGGAAAAAAAAAAAAAGAGTGTAAAGGTCAGCAACTACTTCTTATTAATGTAATCTAACTCTATACTAATGACAGGCATATGACCACTGAGGCCAATTTAAACTAATATTTACTTTCACTACTGTAAAAAATATCTGCAGGAAATTTTAAAAATTACTTTGGTACAGCTAGTAATTTTGCTCAGAAAGAGCGTTAAACTGAAGCCAGTCTTCCTCTAAGTGCTATGTGACTTCAGATTCACACATAGGCATCCAACTTCTTTTCTAAGCATTAAGATTCCACCTGCTTGGAGCTCTATAATGGACTTTCACAGAAACTCATTTGCTTTAGAAATGTCACTGTGCTGAAAACATCTCATTTTGATTCACATTAAATCTCTTAATTCCCATGATTTCTTCCTTTCACAAAAGAAAGAATACTGAAAATGTCTCTCAATAAGAAGACCTGTAAACCTGGCAGAAAATGAGGAAAGAAGAAACAGAAGAAGGAGAAACCTCTACTGTGTAACATTAATAATCTGGTTGTGATTTGTACAAAATCCATTTGCATGCACAGAAATTTCATAACTCTGCATACATATTTGGATTTTTCCCCCAACTGTTCAGGGACAGTAAGCACTGATACTGCATTTAATTAACAAGCAAATGTGATACCCTTCGATGTGAACAATACTGAGCCAATTGCTTAAGTTCTTACAAAGATAAATGTATTACAAGCACCACTGTACTACCACAGAATATCAGAGCAGTCATTTTCCATCATTTCCCCAGCAAACTTTGGTCCCTCACAGTGCTAGCCTTCTGTCCACCCCCCACCCTCAACTCTTTCCTTTTGGGTTTTAGCTGCCATAGTGAAATTTGTTTTCCAGATCCGTTGGTAGCTCACTCTTCGCCCTTCCTCTCTGCTCTCCCTCTCTCCTTTTCCTCTACTGCATTCATCATTATTCAGCTGCATTATAACACTTAAAAAAAAAAAAAAACAGCTTTGAAAAAAAAAAAAAGAAATCATTTGATTTTCATTGCCCTGGAGAGAATTAAATACCCCCAAGGAAAAATTCTGGTACATTCTCTGCACACATTTACATGCAGCCAGTGAAGTAAACATTTCCATAATTGCTCACTTCAGAACACGTTACCCAGTTCCTAGGTACAATAACTGTCAGGAGTCAATGAGGAATAAAGAATTTTCCTGAATCCTTGCACATAACCTGACTAGCATTAATAACTCCACAGTTGTACATAAGTTAAGAAATGGATTACTGCCAGACATCAGCCTTGCTCTGAACACTCTGGTCATGTGCTCTTCACACTGCCATTAACAAAATAAATAACTATGTGTTTAAAAAATGTACAGCTATTGATAATAAAAAGCATTCTTTACCTTCTTTCTACTTAGAATAAAAGGCAATAGCCAAAACTATAGCTTTTTTTTAACCTTGGAGTTATAGCAACAACATATGGCTTCCATTTACTTCCAATTTTACTCGTACTGTGAGCTTCTTTGGTGAAGTTGTCTTCTATTGCTAAATGACAAAATGAATGATGAAATTCAGTTGCTATGCTAGAAAAACAAAAAACAAACCATGGTGGTTAATCCCTAAGGAAAACTGGACTTCGGTTATGAATCATCCTTACCAGCAATCTTGTAAATCTTAAATAAAAGTCTTTATGTCCTAAAAAGTATTGTGAATAAACATTATTTTCTTTTAAACCCCTGGCAGAAAGGATTCTCCTCCCTCTCCAATCCCTTCACATTCAAGGTTAGAGAGCATGCCACCAGCCCTCAGTGATTATTTGAACAGAACTTGCCTTGTGCCAGAGACATCAATGAATAAGGCAAGCACGAAGTCTGCTCTGTTTTTATTGCATGCTTGCAGGGCTCCTCATATTGCTGAAACTACAATGAGGAGCTCGGGAAGCACATAATAAAACCAACCCATTGGCTGTTATGGTATTAGTAATTTTTCTACAAAATGAAAATGTATATACTTGGTTACCAGATAAATCCTTACGAGCTTCCCCCATCTTTCCCTGGTCAGCACACTCCCCAGTTACCCCAAAACTCTCCTGTGTGTCCAAGATTTGCTTAGTCCTTTTGATGACTTCAAAAAGGATAGTCATTGTCTAATTAAGCTGTGACAAGGTCTGGCTAAGTACACCATAAATTCCAACTTGGGGGGAAATTATTTTTTAATTTTAAAAATGTGGCTAGCTAGACAATCAACTTGTACAGACAATAAAAGTGTAGCTCTGTGTGTTATAAACTATTTATGACATGTTCAAGGAAGTTTTTCACCGAGGCAGAAAATATCCTTTTAATAAGCCCTTTTTACTACAAGACGCTATTATTGGTCTCTTCTTTATTGTTGTTTTCATATTTTCGGCATAAATATAGTGCACAAAAAGACAAAGGCAATGCTGCACACAACTGAAATGTTATACAATTTGCTAAAATGATGAATAAAATTAAAACTGCCTGTCAAAGCAAAATGAAAAGCAATTTTGTTTGCAATTTTCATAGCAGCTATGGAAAAGCAGCCAAATTCATGAACTGCATGCAGTCTGCAGTTTATAAGCATCCACAATAACCGAAGAAGGTGCTTTGATTAGTAATAATATCAAGATGAATTGCAGCTTAAAATTCAGAATATTCTGGCCTAGCTGCTGGCCTTCTGAAAGGAAGATTCTATTCTTTGCTCCCTAAAATTGCCTTAAGAGTTAATATCAGACTATCCAGATGATTATGAGCACCTTAGAAAGCTGGTGTTTGATTCCAAATTTAAATTTCATCAATCATTCCAAGCACTCACACCTGTGAAATACGCATTCTGTGCTCTTATTCCTGGGACCCTCGCTGGGAGCCCAGAGTACAGGCTGCAAATGAGTAGACAGAGAGGTGCAAATTCTACTGTTTGCTCCCAAATTTTAACTAGAACAATTTCTACCGAGTTCAGTGTCTGATGCATAGTAGGCTGTCTTCTTGAATGAGAGGATCAAACAATGAATGAATATATAAATGAATTAATTTCCATCATGGCACTCCATTTTGTTTATGATGCTCAACACTTGATTTAGATGAAACATAAAGCTTTGTGGTGTGCCTGAGGAAAGGCCAGTCAGGGAACTACTGTGACCAAAGGGACAACATTAGTCACATTACTACAACTATTAATAACCTTGCCAAATGTTGGTGCTCCACTGTAGAATTCTATTCAAGACATAATTGAATGGTAAGAAATCTAGTTCTTTCTTTCACATCTAGCCATAAGTAAAGCCTCGGTGAAATTCTTCTCATTGCAAGTTGTCCATTGCTGATATCAATTTCTGTATTTTACCCTTTAAAGTGAAAACATACAAAAGTACAATCATTTCATTAAAGTAAGCATTTCCACCATACTCGTTTGGAAAAGATATCAATTAAATGCAGCAAAATGAGTAAATGTTCCATATCAGCATTTTGGCTTATGAAAGCTTTCCCACATTCCCATATGGAACGTTATTTAGCCATATTCCCTGGCGTGGTCATTCACAAGCAAAAATAGTGGGATTAAACACAGCGATACAAGGGTAAATTATGAATTTGAGTTTCAGACATAGGATTACAGACAGTAATTTAGAGTTAATTCAGAGAAAGCTGAATTTCCTGCTTAGCTGTTAGTTGAAGCACCAAGAGGCTCATCTTCCACCAGGAGAAATATAGGTCAGTGTTCTTTGGGTTTTGCCTTCAAACACCCCAAGATCTCTGAATCTACACAACTCTCGCAGACAATTCCACTCTTCCCACAAAACCCCGCACCTGCTATATTAGCCACAGCACATAACTACAAGTGGTACTTCCATTCTTTTACTGAAAAAACTGGAGAAAATAGTAGAATTTTTGAGTTTCCAGAATATAATAAACAGCACCATCTCCAGATGCAACTGCACTTGAAAAGTTGTTGAGATTGAAGACATTTTTATTCTAGTGATTTGGAAGTTCCAATCACTACATAAAGAAAAACAAAAATCACTTTCACCTTTTTTTGGTACAAAAATGATTTTAGTACCTGTCACTATCTGGCACATAATACACACTCATTTAATACACATAGAAAGGAAGAACAGAAAGAAAGGAGAGAAAAACAGAAGAACTGTAGAAGAAAAAGCAGTGTCATATAAGGCCATTTTCTTAAACTGCCACATATTAACTTCCCTGGAAAAAAAAAGAAAAGTCTTTGGCTTGGTCAGATGATTTATGCAAGTCATGTATCAGTGTCCCATTTTTTGTTGCATCCTATAAAACTGTGATACTTCCTCAGATGTCAGACACTATAATCTGGCGCATCTCATATATTTACTATGAAAATATTTCCAATTTAACTTCATAGCTTTTTGAGATCCAGGCCTCTTGGTGAATCAGATATAAATGCCATGAATCTGCACAATTCATGGCACTTATATTTGAGACAATGTGCCTTAATGTTGGGGCACAATAATGGAGCATGCATACACACATACACACACACACACACACACACACACACACACACACAAAGACCATTCCAAAAAACTCTCCCTGACTTTGGCATTTTAAAAAGCTCCTCACAGCTTCCTTATAACAACATGCCTAATCGGATGTCCTCCTGTGTCCCTTACATGATTGCCTTATGCACAGGTACAGAGATGTGGGTATTAAAGATTTCAAATAACATACTATTGTTAAGAAATAGAGCATATAAGTTGATGGGTACAGATATGAGGAAGGCAGAGTGTTATTAATGTCTGGAAAACAACACTGAAAAATATGAAAATATGGCTTCTATTCTTGTTTCTGCCACAAAATCTTGAAGAAGCTACAACTTTACTGGGGTCCAGTTTACTCAAATGTGAAAGCAGGAGGAAGGGGGATTATGTACAAAAGCAGTGACTTTCAAACAATTTTTGTTTATTTGTTCTGCACACAAGAGTTTAAGTGGAAGGTCCAAGGTAAATAAAACTGACAAAACCATCCAATATGAATCCGAGGTGGGATGCTTAGGGTCCAGCCTCTGAGCCCCAGCTCCATCCTTCCCAAACTACTGGAATTCCCAGAGTTCCCAAAGCATGGTTTGAATCTGCTATGTTAAATCATCTCCAAGGTCACTTCCTAAGTCTTGTGCCCAATGGCTTCCCTTTGTGTGTTTTGCCTTTATTTCTAAGTCAGTACTTTAGTTTCCACAATTTAAGGTAAATACATCAGGTGGAAGGGGAGGATGGTAGACAATAACACAATGGAAAAGCTCTGGCTGAACTGTTGCTTAGTGATCATTTTAATCAATAATTAAAGAAAAAAAATCATACATCCAATTCCAGTCCTCTCCACAAGCCATCTTCCAACACATAGAGATGATTGCCAAATACTACTGTAACTTCTACCCAGATGAGGGCTCCAAAAACGGTTGTTGCTGCACGAACAGATTTTCTTGCACGTACACACACGCACACACATACACAGACACTCCTTAATTTCTTAGAGGTCTCTAAGCAGACATTACCAAGAAATTTACACTAGAGAATCAATCAATCATTGCTCCAGGAGTACAATATTTAAAACTAGCTTTTCTGGATTCTACCTCAAGGTGATCTCACTATTGCAGCTCTTTAGAGATTTAACAACAAAATTATTATTTCCAAACTTTAATTGAGCTTCTTAGGATAGGTATTTATGATACTCTTCACAACACTAGGAGATTTTATGCTCTACAGTGGAATATTTGGCTGTTTTATTAGTACTCATTTTTATATTTCAGGTATTTAAATAGTATTGTCTGCCTTTATTTAGAAAATAAATCAATTTGGAAATCTGCTTTTAGCAAATGGGGCCTCCCCAATTTCTTGCATACAATAGGACTTTTAAAAGCCATCTCTCTAAAGCCCCTACCAGAGGATATTTCACAACTGTCACACAACTTAAAGATCCATTTTAAAGATATTTAAAAAAAAAAAGTAGTGCCTTATGATTAGCAAATTAATGATGATTTTTTCTTGTTTGCTTGCAAATAATTTCTTTAATCCAGAGCGTGAGAAGTGAACTCTAGTTAATGAATATTATCCTTAGTAAGAACTAACCTAGAATCTTAAAAGGTTCGTTTTTATCATTGGTATTTTGAAGTTGCAACTTTGATCCATATCGACATAAAAAAGAAATGATTTTATTAACATTCTCTTTCATTACTGGATAATACTCTGCAATGCTGTTACTGCTGGGGTACTATTAAGGGTTGCCCTTAAAGAGGAATTCACAGATGATTTTAAAATAATAAGACTGATGAAAATGTCTTGGTTTCTTTAGATGAGTATTCTCATTTTCTCCTTGCTGTTAATTTTCTGTTGATCCTCTGGTCAGCCTGCTTCTAGGTGTAAGTCAAGAGACAGCTTCAATCAATAAAGATGCATAAAGCATGAGAAAATAATTATGCTACAAATTAATTATGAAATTTGATTCTAAAAGCCTGGGACTTCTTTTTCTATGACTTTTCATTTATTATTTTTTCATTATTAGACTAGAACAAACATTCTTTTTATCATGTGCAAATTACACTTGTGTACAACAAAAATGGACTTACGTGGTGGCAAATCTATCTGTACTTCTTGCCTAACTGCCTTATATCGTGAGATGCAGATTTGGACATAAATCTTTCTATACTGCTACCTCTGACATCCTTTCCTTTTTCGCAAAAAGCACAGAAAAACAAACGGGCACCCCAATTAGTAATTTTGAATAGCACTCATGAAACTATTACCAAGACAAGAATTAGAAGACAGCAAGCACCTAAAAAGTCCCCCGAGACCCTCACCCTCATCATCCATTCTCCTTACCCTAAAGGCAACTACTAAACTGACTTTTTGTGACAGTGATGTCCATTCTTTCTTTATTGTCATTGCACTTTTTTGTATATAACCCTAAACCGTATACTCTATTTTGCCTAGTTTTGGGCTGCATGTTGAATGGATTATACTGGTTATATTCTTTTTTTGTCTTGCCTCTTGGGCACTCTAAGTTTGCAGGGTTTTTTTTTTAAGATTTGTTTATTCATGAGAGAGACAGACTGAGAGCAAGAGGCAAAGACACAGGCAGAGGGAGAAGCAGGCTCCTCACAGGGAGCCCAATGCGGGACTCGATCCTGGACCCTGGGATCACGACTAGAGCCGAAGGCAGGAGCCTAACCGCTGAGCCACCCAGGCATCCCAGGTTTGCAGGGTTTATTCATCTTGATGAGTGTAGCCACACTTCATTCATCTTTCTTGCTGATATATTACATTATTTGAATATCCACATTTTATCTCTTCTATTTGTCAGGTCATTTGGGTTGTTTCCAGTTTTGACTATTATAGAAATGCCACTCTGATTATTTTTGTCCATGTCTCCCATGCACATGAGTTTCTATGAGGTATGAAGAAGTATGGGATCGCAGAGTTGCAAATTTGACATATCTTTGAATTTACTGGACAATGTCAAATCGTCTTCCCAAAGTTGTTCTACCAAATTACACTCCAACCAGCAGGGGCTGATATTCCCCATTACTTCAGATCCTTGTCAATACTTAGAACTGTTGCACTTTTGCCCATTTGGTGTGTATACAGCCCAAGAAATCACACTTCTGTCATATTCTAATTACCTTGGCTTAAAGCACCACAAAGGCAACATGAAAACAGCTGAAGGTATGCCCTTCTAAATCTCTTCTTTGTCTCTTCACAGCCTTAACTCAATTTGAGAACTTCTGATTAGAAAATTATATTCTTTATTTTATTCCCTTTTATCCCCTATACCTTTACCAAATAGACTGTGTAATACCGGTAATATTCTCCCATTTACTTCATAGGACCACTAAGTATAAAAAGTATAATTCCTCAAAAAGAAATTGCTGCTAACTGCCACTAGTCTCCTCTCCTCTGTAAATACTATTTTATTCAGTAATACTATAAATTACATGTGAATCCTTCTATTTGGAGACACTTTTCCACATTTTGAGCATCAATTTCACGTATGTAAATCACATATATACCATTTGCCCAGGCTTGCTATAAATTTGAGATCTGAGATTATTTATTTCTCAAAAAAAATATTCATACTTCATTCTACATAGAACTCCATTGCTGAGGGTCTTGAGATTTAAACCTCAGGAAGTTAGTGGGGTGCATATGGAACAGGAAAGAGGATCAGAGAATTTTCCTTGGACAAACACTCTTCCTCAGAAGAGTGTTTTGACCTTCTCAGATCACACTGCGGGATGTTTACACTGAAGTACACGTCTAACTTCCTCTCCATCTCTGCAAATACCTTCTTTTCCTCAAGGTCAAGTTCAAGTCTCCCTTGCCATGAATTAGGCCTTCTCGGAACATGGCAAACCCCAGTAATCTCTCATGACTTGACTGTACACTTTGATGCTTAATTATATTCTCTCGGATGTATCTCTTTTTACTTTATTGTGCTTAATCATAATCATAATCATTAAACCATAAGTTCCCAGGAAGCAGAAACCTTTCCCTTCTTGTTCAAGGCTCTTGTCAGTACAAGAAATCATGCCGGGCACATAGCTGACGCTCACTAATTAAGTATTAAATGAACGAAAAAAGAATGTCTTACGTTTTTTCTGTCCTTCTTTTATGTGTATGTATGGTTACCTCATAGATTATATAGGATGATAAGTAGCAACCATTTCTTTATATTTCTTCGTTACCTCCATATCATCAAAAATTATGGATATAAAAAGAATTAAAATGGACCACAAAATAAGACCCACCTTCTTTAAGACAGGTACATTTTCAAAACATCTATAACATGAAATTGAAGTCAAGAAACTAATGAAGAAAAAAAACTAATGAAGATTCTAAATAGAAGCAGCACAAATACCTGTCATTTATACTTGGCAATCCATTTTTGCCAACAGGCACCAGTAAGTATGTGCTAGTCAGGTCTATGACAGCTTGCACAAAATCAATTCACAATATTCGAGATATATCAAATCCATGCAAAATTCTTACCAAATCCTCTGTGATCTGTTTATTTAAGTCTCATCAAGATATTTTTAAAAATCATTGTTGGATTGCTTTGAAAATGTCTGACTAGGAAGTACAGCACGTGAATGTACATATTACTGAACACAGTGTGACTTTAAAAGATAGCAATCCTGCAATATCATGGAAGTTCTGCATATGTGGACTACCCACTCTGCTACGCTGTCATAGGGCAGACACAGACCACAGGTCCTTGAGGAAAAGTGTCAACAGTGAGAAATCAACAGTTTCTCCACCAGTTCTGAGATAAAAGGGCTGTTTTTAAAACATTCATATATTTATTCTTTTTTTCTGCAAGAAGGAAGATTTAGATGAGTTTCAGACATTTTTTTCTTATTATAACAATCTCCATAAATCCTTAGTAGAAATCCTAGAGCAGAAGTCTTTTTTATTCTTAGATTTTTTTTTTTTTGATTGAGCCATTCATTCATTCACATTTCCTGAGGATCACATGCACCTAGGCTAGGTGCATCATTTACTCTCACTATTCACTCACTCGAGATGAAGAGATGGCAATTTTTTATGATAGTCTTTTCATTATTTTGAAAAATTTCTTATCTTAATTACTGTTGAGTTATTATTGTCAGAAAATATGGATTAGTCCTGAGTTTCCTTTATTTTTTTATTTTTTATTTTATTTTTTTTTAAGATTTTATTCATTTATTCATGAGAGAGAGAGAGGCAGAGACACAGGCAGAGGGAGAAGCAGACACCCTGTGGGGAGCCCGATGTGGGACTTGATCCCGGGTCTCCAGGATCACGCCCTGGGCCAAAGGCGGCACTAAACCGCTGAGCCACCTGGGCTGCCCCTGAGTTTCCTTTAAAATCACAGAGGAGAAAATATGTATAATCACACAAAAAAATAGAAAATTTATAAAAGCCTATATATGCAATTCTACCGGTCAGTTTTACTAAATGATGTCCTAGACAAAAGCCTCCACCAATGAATGAACCTGGTGCCAATCACACCACCAGACTATCTTTCGGATACATGCTGCCTGGGTTTTGCCATGCGGACTGGGTCGGAGTACATTTGAGATTAGACTTTAGGCCCTTCAGGGCACCTCTGTCTCCTGTTGCTGTTGTTTAAAGCAAATCTAAGGCTCAAATAAAGAGATGCAATTACTCGATACATCCTTTCTTCTTCCCTGTCACAAGAGAGAGTGAAGCAACTATACCTCTACAAGTCTCTATACCCCCAGGACTTTTGTTCCCCCAACATTTCACATTTTTTAAAATGGGACAGCTGGGTGATCACAGTGGCACATTATATGATTTTCCTTGATCCTATACCACCCTAGGGATTGCACTAGCCTGTTAAACTTCTAGGAATAAAAATCACCATGAAAGGCAAGATATTAGACTTAGTAGGTTTAAAAAAAAAAAAAAGCAGTGAAGAAAGGAATAAGGTCTTATCGTGCTGCCAAGATTGAAAGCAATTCATAGGTAGTAACTGTAACACATGCGTGGCTTCACTGAGTGAAATTAAATCATTCTAAAGTTTCACTCTAGATGCAGGATCACGTTGCTCTTCTAAAGAGTGAGCATGCCCCTAAACAATGCAGAGTTGGCTCCCTGCCAAGTGACCAGACCACAAATGTGGATACACCTTGGACAGCGGACATCCTGGGCGCAGCAGCCGCAAAGTTCTAGCTCCCACCACTTCCCACGTGGAAATCCAGCAAAGAAAAACAATCTAGCAGTCACATGACTCAGGGTTGTCATCCTCTGCATCTGTCCCCATGTGTAAACATCTTGATGCAGAAGGAAACTGACTCATCCCTATCAGGAAAAGTCCGTTTTCCTCTGCCTAGCATATAGCAGGACTTGGCCCATGTGAGGTTTGGGTAGGAAGCCATACAGAATCCTAAGTCGTAACTGTGCAAAACAAAAGCTAAACTGCTTCAAACGTGTTTGTGCTACCAAGGCCAACAAATGAGTAAAGAAAGTGAGTAAGCTAAAAGCAAACAACAAAAAAGATGATCTCAAATATTGTCTACAACTAAGAGGATAAGTTAAGAAAACTGAGGGATTCTGAATGCAGACAGAATCAGAAACTTTAGGATAATGGTAACTATGTAGTATTCTCGCTGAGAGACACATACTGAGATACCACTCAATTAGCGTGCTGTGCTGCGTTCTGCTCCTGACAGGCTCTAAAATAGGATGGGGGGAAACACTACGGTTTTCATGAAGCAACTGCCCAATACTGGCCAGGGTGAGAAACCACTATATTTGACTAACACTTCCTTAATAAATAAAGATTCCTAATGACAGATGAGGGTAGGATTAGGACATTAATGACCCATGCTACAAGGGAACAAAAGGGCTACAGTAAATTCTGGCTTCCTATTTCTTACTTGGTAGCATAAGATCAATTACAATTGTGGGACAAACTTGGAAGAAAAGAAATGATAATCAGAAGGACTTGGAATTCTGTGTTGGATTGTGTTTCCCAAGATGGCCACAGACAAGAACTTCCACCTCACATGCTCTTTTGCAGTGTGTGTGTGTGTGTGTGTGTGTGTGTGGCCTTCCTATTTCATCATCGAAAAGTAGAGTTTATCTCCCTTCCACTTGAATCTGTACTGGACTTAGAACTTACTTTAGCCAACAGAACACGACAGAAGTAACACTGGGTTATTTCTGAGCCTGGGCATCAAGGTATTGCAATTCAGGCCTTGGGGCACTCCTTGAAACACAGATCCAAGTTATGAGCAACCAAAGCAAGGACGTGGAGAGAGATCTATGAGAAGAACAACCAAGGCCCCCTGCTGACAGCCCCAGCTGAACTCCCAGTGCAGCCAGCCCTAGCCATGGAAGACCAATTTGGACCTCAGCTCAACCTCATGAGAAAGCAGAATATCCAACTAGTCAATCCAAAGAATCTTGAAAAGTATTAAATTGTCACCATATTTAAGCCACTAACTTTCATATTGGTTCAGCAATAATTAACTAAAAAATTCTAGAATATTTTATTATATCAATAAGCTGACTTACATACACACATATGGTATGGTGTACCATTTATTTCAAAATATTTCAAAATTTATTTTGAAAATAAATGTTTTGATCTAATAAAAAAATAAGTGAGAATATTCTCATTTTGGTATGTCTTTACATCTATTAATTAAAAGTTTGGGATATATTAGAAAGATCATAAAAATCTCCCCAAACCAAACTTAGATGAAAGAGCTACTACAAACTTTGGAAGTTCTAATAGAAATATTAAAGTTCCGAGGCACGTGGGCAGCTCAGTTGGTTAAGCGTCTGATTCTTGGTTTCAGCTCAGGTCATGATCTCAGCATCCTGGGATAGAGCCCCACACTGGGCTCCATGCCGGGCACAGAGTCTGATTGTCCCTCACCCTTCTCCTCTGCCCCTCCCCCTATTCATGGTCGCTCTCTCTCTTTCTCAAATAAATAAACAAAAGCTTTAAAAAAGAGAGAAATATTAAAGTTCCTCAAAAACATTTATAAATATTTAATTTCAGCAAAGATATAAAAAAAGCATATGCTCTTTGTATTGAAATCTTCCTACTTTCCTCTTCTCTTTGAATCTTCAAATATTTTCCCTCTCTTAAAGATGTATACATATGAATAATTGGAAAGCATCAAACAACAGTGAGAAACATTTCTCCAGAGCATTGCAAGCACAAAGGTGAATGAGGGTTGCCTATGACACAACCTCCATTTTAATCCTCTAAAAATGTAGCAGCTATACTGTAAAGAATGTCTATAAACTTGTTTTTATTTTGAGACCACCCACAACTTTTCCAATTAGCAAACATGAGCCACTGGCAGCTGGAACTCACTTTTTCTTCCATCATATCTATACCCAGGTTTATGGAGTTTCTCAGATATACTCAAGGGGCACATTAGAGATTTATTAAAAACTGGAAAGGGGTCTCATTCAGGGTTAGAGAAATCTAAAAATATCCAAGAGGGCAGGAAAACTGACAAGGACTCAATCAGCACACATAATACCTGGTATGACAACTACAGAGAAACCAGAGGCAACTGAGAAGGAATATACTGCCCTTCTATACCTTCCACCCAAAACACACAGAATCATCTACAATTGAGGAGACTGGGCAAGTAGTTGATCATTTTTGCCTCACCAAGCAGCACCCTCTATGGAGAGGAGTCCTCCACGATAACACCAAGGACTGTATGGAGAGGGCCATAGAGCCCACTTTCGTGCCAAAATGGTGATCTGATTCTGCACTTGCAACCTGTCCATCCGAGGGAAATCAGGGAGCCCTCAGGTTGGTAGTACAAGTCCCCAGTGGGTGGAAGTCCTTCTCAGAGATCAGCAGGCTCTTTTCTCCACATGAGGTATCAGCTAAGGATTGGGGAAATTACTCAAAGGAGATGGGGTGGGGGCAGGGACGCAAGGAGGTTCATAGAGTCCATCTACTTACAGATCAATATCTGGTATAGCTTATGGCGTTAAGATTGCCCACCTGAAGAAGGCAAGGACACTACCACCCGGACAAGCAGTTATCTATCTGACCAGCAGTGCGCTTTGGGGCATGGCTTATGGTGTGATTCATTATGCATTTCACTTTGATGAAATAATTCATGTGGCAAAACCAACACTGGACTTGGGAGTCAGAAGTTCAGTGTTCCAAGTCTTAACACAACTGGTAAATTGTTAGGTGATAGTGAGTCTGCATTTTCTTTTCTATATAAAGGGAGTTGGACCAGATGAACTCTAAAGGTCTTTTTAGCTCTAACTTTGCATAACTGTTCTTCAAGACCAAATGGAAAATTTCTGTCCTCTAGGGTCCCTCCATTGGTATAGATTTTCTAGTGCATTTTTTATACCACCTATTCGCAGGTGCTGGGGAAGACTGTGGAGAGGAAAAATGGTGAGACAAGTGTGCATGGCAGCGTTTGAAAGCATGTGGGATACACACACTGAAGAAGAAGACATGTCTCACACCAGCTGTTTAACTATGGCAGACTGTCTAGGCAGTTCCATGTCTCAAACTAGCAATGGTAGGCTAGTCATGCCTATGTGATAGATCTCATCCAAAAACCAGGTGTGTGAAATGCTTTTCATTTAATTGACCTCCATGTCCCAAGATACACACTGAACGGAGCATGTTTTATGATGCTTTCATGAAAAATGTAGTTTCTGGGGTTAAACAGGAGGATGGTGTCGAGGTTGGTTAGGTACATAGAAGTTCCATGTGCTATACCATGACCCAGAAAACATTCCCCAGAGTTCTATATCCATAACATGCCTGACTTGGCTGTATTAAGCATTCTATTCTAATAAAGGTAGGTTTCCTTATTGTCCTGGCTAGAAGTACTGACATCAAAAACAAAGAATCAAGGTGGACAAAGCAGAGAGTCTTAGATTGCAGTTCTACCTTGGATTCAAAAAACAGTTTCTCCATTGGAAAATCAGATGGGCTATTTGCTAAATAAAGAATATAGGTTATCAACCAGAGAAAAAGGTTCTATCCATAGTGGGAGTTTAAAAGGCACTTATGTTTTAGCAAGTACTCTAAATTATATATGATATTGGAAAGGAGAAATATCACTAGTAATACAGAATAACACAAAATCCAAGTATTCAAATATGCTAATTGTGTGAGAAACTGCCAGTCACCTACCTCAAAATCCATTCTTCCATTCTATTGATATATGAGTGGAATTCCATATGGGATTTATTGAATGGCTATTTAAAAGGGGCCAATCCAGACAAGAAAGACCCTGTTAGCTCTTCCATCTTCCCTCTTTTACTAACCTCCAACTGGACATGATGACATGAAGTCCAACAGCCAGCAGGGCCTCTTGACAATAGCAACCGTGTGCTATGAAGCAGAGCATAAAGAAAGAAAACCAGCTCTGGACTGCTTATCTCTAGAATTCTCACATATAAGCACGAAATAAACTTCTAATTTAGGCTGCTGTTATTTGGGGTTTTTCTGTTATATATAATTACATAGCTTTTGAATGTGTCCAAAGTCTCCTTTCAGTTTTAGATGTCTAAGCCACTTGATGTGAGTGGCTTTTTAGTTGGGAGAGTGAAGGGAAACGATGTCTCCAGTGATCAATTGTTCAACACAAAGATATTTCGTTAACTAAAACAAGAGAAATGTTTAAGAGTAAACTCAATTTATTTTTGTCATGTCAATACAGAACTA
Organism: Canis aureus; assembly: GCF_053574225.1. Taxonomy (NCBI): domain Eukaryota; kingdom Metazoa; phylum Chordata; class Mammalia; order Carnivora; family Canidae; genus Canis; species Canis aureus. Next base: position 17,825,801 of record NC_135616.1, read on the forward strand.
GGCTGTTGAGGAACTCACTGAAGATTCTGATTTCTCAATCTTCCCATTTTATAATGGAGATAATATTGACCTACCTCACGAGCACAGGCAGAGGATTAACTAATTAGCGATTGTCAATCACCATGAAAATATAAATTTTAAGAAGCAATAAGACTTTTCATTAATCTATTAATAGCTGTGCTAGTAATTTCTTCCTTCGCTGGAGAAAATTTACATTTGATAAGCACCAAAGGCTCATAGCATAATAAGAATAAAACTTAAGTGAAAATTAAGTCTGAAGACACTTCATGACATTTTAACAAAAGCATTAAGGCAGAAGATCCTCCTATCACATGTAGTCACCTGGAGACAGGCTCAATATATTTTTAATGAATTAAGAAACTTCATATGATAGTCCATGTCGGTGAGGCTGTTTCAGAGGAATATTCTAAAATGCTGCCATAACCTAACTCACCTCTTAGCAGCTGTTCATAGATTCTACTCTACTGGACTCTTTTCAAACTACTCATAAGATGACCTAATATGGAAACACATATTTTTCCTAGTTAGTAACTAACCTCCTGGTTACTTGGTTTTGTGCACACCTATAGCACTTTTAATATGTACTGCCCTCCCTTCTGCTTGAACTCTTAAATACTCCAAGAGTGTGCAATTTGATGTAACACAATGCTACTGGTCATGAAATTACCTTCTGGTTGAGATATCAAAATTTTAACTCTGAGGGCAGCCCAGGTGGCGCAGCGGTTTAGTGCCGCCTTCAGCCCAGGGCCTGATCCTGGGGACCCAGGATCGAGTCCCACATCGGGCTCCTTGCATGGAGCCTGCTTCTCCCTCTGCCTGGGTCTCTGCCTCTCTCTCTCTCTCTCTGTCTCTGATGAATAAATAAATAAAATCTTTTAAAAAAATTTTTAACTCGGAGCCTTCATCCATGTACAATTCCCTCTCTGGGATGTTCATCTTGCCCTAACATCCCAAACCTCCCTGCTTCCTATTCACTTCCTCATGATCTGTCTGGTCAGTTCCACAGGGCCTCTCCCAAGCTCCTGCACACTTACCACTCCCTTCTTTAAACACAGAACTTAAAACTCATATTAGAAATTCTGACATTTAATGATGTACTGCTGCATCCAATATTACTTTTTCAGGTACAAGTGCTTTGTTCCCCAAATGCACAGTAAGATCTTTTGCAATCAGTTTCATGACTCACATTTCTTTGTACCCTCACGATATATCACAGATGATGTGAATATAGTAAAAACTCATTAACGTGTACACATTAAATATGTTGCTTTAAATAAATAAATAACTATAACTATATATATATGTTGCTTTAATAGGTTTGGTGCACTGCAAAAGTCAACTGTCTTAGGGTCATTTGTTGCATAAATCCATTTCTTTAGGTTCTATTCCCCTAGAAAACAAAAGTATGAATCCCTCACATTTAAAGGAACTCATTTTGACCAGATGATTTTCCAAACCACTGATCACCTGAATCTCTATGACTGGTAGGCCAATTTCATGACATTTCCACATGCCTACTAAAGACAAGGTATGAAAATTTTTAATTATACTAAGCTAAAATTAACATTTTATAATTTCTGAGCTAATTCACAAAAAGCAGAGAGGATTTTAAAAAGAACATTCCAAAAGATGCATGGGAAAATTCTGTGCCACTAAATAAATAAGCTAGGAGTAAAACATTTTCAATGCTATCCATGGTACAACTATCTTCTTGTACTTACACATACCAAAGGGCAGGCCAAAAACTATGTCAGGGCCTTAATTTTTAAGATTTTGTATAGAATAAACTGAGAATAAAATGTTATATCCATACAGGGCCTCTCTTCTTCATTCCCAAAATGTGATGTTCTCTATTCTGTACAAATCAAGCATTAAGTTCTTAGTAGAATGGTGATAAGCATACTTAATTAAACTCATTCTTATTTCCTCCAATTGCCCCTTTCCCCCAACATTGATCACTCACTATTCCCTTTCGAATTTTAAAAGGGGGAGAATTGAACACTGAATGCCAAGTATTAACTCATACTAACTCTTTCAAAGCCTCTCAGGATTCTGGAAGACATTCAAATCTAGAACCTGACTCATGTGAGTTATTCTTAAAGGAATCATTACCACTTTTCATAATACTAATACTGATAATTATGTTTGTAGTGAGCACTCACTGTGTGCCAAGTACCTTACTGGAATGATACATCTATTATCTCATTTAATCGTTACAATCCTAGGAGGCAGGCAATATTATTACCTTTTGATTATTGCCTCTACTTTACAGATAAAGAAATTTTAGATTAAAATTTTAAGTAATATGCCTAAGGCCGCACAGTTAGCTCCTGGAGAAGTGAGATTTGCATTGTGGCTGGCCAGTTGCCAGAGCCCACCCCTCTATCCATTATACTGACATCTCTACTAGTCCCATTAACCACACGACTCTTTTTACTCATTTTAACATCTTGAAGTTTTGTTAATTCATCTTTCCTTTCAAAGATTGGGAAGAATTAATTACTACTGAATGATTACATTGATTTTTTTAAAGCTAATGGAATTTTTAATGAAAATAATGCTCAGGGAGATGATTGGGAACTGCAAGTCTAAAAATCAGTCCTAAAAGCAGCCTGTTAAGATTCACAAGATAGCCACAGATTCCCAAAAATGAATAGTAAAATTAAATCTGCCTGATAATTGTGCAAGGGGGCGGTGAGAAGGGGTGCTGGTGGGCATAACCAACAACTCTTAAGTGGTTAAGATTTCCTATCGAGATGAACCTTAGGATATATTTTTAAAAAGAAAACCCACTGCTCTAATCCTGTGAGAATAAAGCACCCTTCTTAGCATCCATCTGCTAGATTTCAATAAGGCATTAAACCTTATATGTCAAAATTCCTCATCTTGAAAGAAAAGAACACTAGTCAGCCATAAAGCTTTTCTGTGTCTTGCTTTTTCAGGGTGTCCCTTCTGCTTGTCGTAGCAACCACCAGCTACAATGGGCCTTCTAGACAGAAGCTAAATTTTCAATAGTAAACCAATTTAAGGAGAGGAGATTCTTCATTATTAAAATGGGGTGGGGGGAAGCTGGATCAGAAGCAGTGTTACAAAAATGGAGGTAAGTTGGGGAAGAAACTTAGATATTTGACAAAGGAAAACTAAATCACAAGTCAAGGAAACAGGAAGTATGCTACATGGCCTGAGGTCTAACTTTGGTTTCTGGTCTACATATACACACAACTGCTATTTTAAACAATTTAGCCAAGAAAGTATCTCAGATTTAACATGAGCAAAAGTGAACTCACCTAATCTGTTTCTTTCTCATTCCTGATGTCAGGTGATGGTCACCCAATACACCTGAGGAAGTCAGAGACATGGGGCTTATTCTAGATCTCTTTCTTGCTCTTATGCCCCACAATGAATCAATCACTACATCTGGATGATTTTTTACCTCCTCAATATTTATTGAATTTGACCCTTCTGTGCACTCTTCTGACCACTGCACTGATTTTGGCCCCATCTTCTTTTAATAGTGCCATCACAGGAGCTGCCAATTCTCCTCTAATCCACTCTCCACATGCCATCCAACCTGAACAGATGTTCCCCAGCAGAAAACCTTCAATACCTACCCACTGCCTAAAACAGTAATTATCTAACCTTCTTAAGCTTCTAAACTCAATATTCAAATGAACTCTTACTCATAAAAAGAATTCCAGCCTGGGCTGTTCTGGTGCAGGGAATGCAGGACTCCTGTGAACTCAATCCCTACTTCCCTGCCTACCTGGCTGATCCCTGCGGATTCCTCAAAGCACAGGCCAGAGAAACCTCCTACCCCCATGGCAAGACCCTACATTCCCTTCCTGGTTTATTATAAGAACCAATCTTCAAGATGGCCCCCAATGATCCCCCATCCCCTGGTATTGACGCCTTTGTATAATAAGTCTGTCTAATATCATACCAGGTTTAGTCCATTACTCTGTGTGATCAATAATAGAATATGGCAGAATTAATGGTATGCCACTCCCAAGATTAGGTCATAAATACACTGCAACATCCATATCCCTCCCTCACCCTCTCTTCAAAGTACTTATTCTGAGAAAAGTCAGCTACCAGTCATGAGCTACCCAATAGAGAAGCCCATATGTGAAGACCTGAGGTGTTCAATCAGTAGCCATGTGATTGAGCTCAGAAGTGGATCCTCCAGCCCTACTCAAGCCTTCAGATGGCTGCAGCCCTAGCCAACTCCTTGACTGTAACCTCATAGGAGATCCTGAACCAGAATCTCCCAGGTAAGCTGCTCCCAAATTCCTGACCTCCAGAAACTTTAAGATTGTTGTTTTATGTCAGAACGCCTTAGAGTAACTTATTACACAGCAACAGATAACTCATACATTCATATTATCACACTAATTCCTTATTTTTCACTTTTCCTTTTACTTGAAAGTGGCCAGACACTATTCTTTCTCCTATCTCTCCCTTATTCTTTTCTCTTTTATCTGCCTGAAATGCCCTCCTCCCCACCTTTCTTCATCTAGCTAACTCATTCTCTATCTTTTTTAAATATTTTATTTATTTATTCATGAGAGGCAGAGACATAGGAAGAGGGAGAAGCAGGCTCCCCACAAGGAGCCTGATGCGGGACTCAATCCCAGGATCCCAGGATCACAACCTGAGCCGAAGGCAGAGGCTCAACCATTGAGCAAATGCACAGTAGTATTTGGGAAAACAAACTAATGAGAGGTGCTACTCATTTCACTATCTCTGCACCGTCTTCTTCGTGTAGCAAGAAATGATGCCACATACTTTTCATTTTACTAAGCCACGCTGCAGTATCTAATCAAGATAATAATATCTATATTAATAAAATTTATATTTTTTGTTTTTATAAGACTTATTTATTTTATTGAGAGAGAGAAAACATTGGGGGAGGAGCAGAGGGAGAGAATCTTCAAGCAGACTCCCCACTGAACATAGGGCCCCATCTGGGGCTCATTCCCATAACCCATGAGATCATGACCTGGGCCGAAACCAAAAGTCAGACACTTAACCATCTGAGCCACCAAGGCACCCCAAAACTTGTCAGTTTTAAAACAGTGTTCACAAGAAAAGAGCTATCACTATATAGTTGGGAGGTACCTGCTTAAGCCCCGCCGATGAGCAAACACAAGCAAAAAGTTAAAGCAAAGCATGATACTTTGCTCTTTTGCTGGGACCGAGACAAATGAACTGCAAAGGACAGGCAGTTTCTTTAGAAAAAGGAAGCAATGGGAAGAGGGAGAAATAAACTGAGGTGAGGAGTAGGTGCTGCATTCAGTTGTGCTGCTTGGTTAACCATACTTTCACTTCAGGCTGAGGAACAAAATGGTACCATTAACTCCAAAAGAAGTTTCCCATAGTTTTCCACAGGTCAAAGAGGATGATACCTCAGGTATCAAGAAGAAATGGCTACATTTAGAAGTCTGTATCTTTTCTCCCAATACAGACAGGTGCCTTGGAAAAACAAAAGGAAAACACAAACCTAGATGCTAAGGCTTAGGTCCTAAAAATAAAGTCCTGGGAAGAGAAGAAAAGCAAAAGGATAGTGAGCATGGGGGTGGGGTGCTAAATTATAAAGAGCATATATTCAAAAGAATAGGAGGAACAAAAGAACAATTCAAATGTTAGCTCCCAGATAAAATTTCAGATCTTTCCTTTTAAATGTATTATAATATATAACATTTAATATAAAATAATTAAACCAGATCATATAGTCAACAGAACACTGCTTTCTGATAACCATTATAAAACAGGGTGAAAAGCAAATACTTTGCATAGAAAATAAAATTACATATGAGAAATTGTAAGCACATGACAGACTTGACAGATTTCTTTTCAAAAAGATTATAAAAGCATTCTTAACTGTCAACCTGATAATTTAATTATGATGGGGAACTTTTTTTTATAAATTAAACTATGACTTAAGCTGAAAGTCAACCTTAGTAAGAAACATATGCACTTTAAATAATTCGCAAATTAAATGGAAAAATGTTTTCTTGATACAACAAAAAAAAATACATCTTAGTGTTTGAATGTATAACAGTGTTTTTCTAAAAGAATATTTCTTTTACATCATTCTAACAATGATAACCTTTTCTATAGAGAGTCTATTTTGTAAGAATGATAGAGATAGGTAAATTGGTACTTGCTTTTGCTTTTATTTTCTCTGTTTGTAATGAGCTCCTAGGGTACAGAAGATCTGAATATTTACCCTCTGTTCCAATATCTCCCACATCAGAAAACCAAGAGCTCTGGGGTCATTAAAATGGGCAAAACTCCAAGAAAGCCACGTAAGATAGACCAGCCTTCATTATGTAGATACTAATACGAAAATGGACATTTCTCAAGACTAATTAGAATTTTTACTTGGAAAACAGTTCAGTGCACATGCCTACTGTATGCATCTTAATATTAATTATGCATTTAAAGATTAAAGTTAATGAAGCTCATCACCCCAATCATTCTTGTCTACATTTTTACTTAGTCACCAGGGGGAGCTAATACTGCTCTGTGGGTAGGTGGAGTTGAAGAATTAGATTTTTTTAAAGAGGGAAAAATTAAAATTGATGTGGCAATAAATATCATTCAAACGAGGTCCACAGTGTCCATAAGACAAATCTATCATGCATGCAAAAAAATTAGGTATATATCATTTTGTTGTTGTTGTTAAACAAAGAATGTGGAAAAGACTAAAAGCCATCAATTAGTAGAATCTTGCTATGGTTAATAGAAGACATATATAAAAACCTAGTCATTTATGAATGTCTTTGGTCCCATTAGGGTCTTACACCAACCAGATTTTGCACATTTGTCCATTTGTTGCACTGGCCCTGTTTTTTTCTTGGTTTGAAGCACTACTATGATTCTATAGTCTAGCAACTAATCGTTTGCTCAAAAATATCCCATATAATTACATTAAAATTAGCACTGAAACAAATGTTTCTTTATCCTTTGGCTTCAAATATTTCCTTCTGTTCCAAATATATTTTTTAGCACTTTTAATGTGTGTTCAAAGAGTTCTACCCAATAATCTACTTAAATTCATTCTACAATTCACCCAGGAGACACAATCCCTTTAAACTTTGAGAAGCTCCAGTTGGAACAAAGAGGGGAAAAGGGTTCAGAGTTTGTGGAATAATCACCTCTAATCGATCAATTTCCCCTGAAGGTAAAGCTGAAAGAAAGAAGGAGTGAAGAGTTCCAGTCCAATTCCTTGAAGTTTAAAGGAACTAAGCCCTGAGGCACAGTGTAGAATGATTCCTGCCTTCCCCTCCCAAGGCCTATTAAGAGGTCATAGATCTCTGTGACATTGCTGCCATTCCCCAAAGACAAGATCCCCAGCCATAGACTTATTAGCACAAAGAGAAAGGATGGGGAAACAGTCTACTTTTAATACTCCTTTAGCAACTCACCAACCTTTTATAGGAAGCGTCTTGAGTAATGTAAAAAAAAAAAAAAAAAACATTAAGTGCAGTCATGCAAAAATATAAAAATTCAACATCTCAAGTTTTATTGTGTTGAATTTCACGTCTGAGAACGGACTACATGTGGCAGAGCCCTCGTGTGCACAGAACTGTATCCAAATTGCGACGCATTGCCCTGCTTGTAAGACAGACCGAATGGCTGCATAGGGCCTAGGAAATACTTGATCTCTTTTAATTTATCTTCCCCACAAAAGAGGCCCCACTGTTTCCACATCCCAAATACAGCCCTTCATTTATAATTTTTACACTTCTCCACAGGGACAAACTGACAGCTTTAATTACCATCAATGACCATCAAGGACGCAGTGGAAATTCTTGAAGATATTCTCCCATGGATTGTGTTCTTGACATTTTATTTACAATTTTTGGCAAATAAATCCTGAAACCACAGAATTAGATGATTATATATTCATTATCAATTATGCAACTCAGGCAAAACCATTTATCTAAAACAGTTGTGGTTCTGCAAGACATCCAAAGGTACCAATGTTCTATACACAGACAAATAATGCTAATTTTTTTCTTGGATTATATTCATTTCAAAATGCGAATTTCAAAAACCTCAAATTAATCAAGGAGCAGGTAGTTTGCAAGTATAGTTATAGCTAATACGTGACATCCTCCACCTAGCTTCTACTTGAAAAAAATAAAGTGAATGCACCCATTTATTTTATATTTCTAGCACTTTCACCCTTCAGGAACTTTTCATTCATAATCAGTAGCTTTCTTATGATGCACAAATTATTAAAGCAGGTTGAAAAAAAAATAAAGCAGGTTGAGAATAAAAACACCAATTCCAAAATGCACATCAAAAATATAAAGAAATATTTCTTAAGTTAACCCCTTCAACATTCCAACTACTAAATTTTAATAAATTAATACATGTAATAACTCATTCACAGTGGGAAAATGTAACTCATCAGTATGGTCCTTTTATAAATCCCAATTACAATGTGCAAAAGCACTCAAAGAGCATCAAGAAAATGGACTAAAAATGATTATTTTACATCCAGGGTTTGATACAGAATTTCACGAACAAATATATCGAGAAGAAAATGGTAGACTGCATAATGATATCGAAAGTTTCATGCGAAAATAACAAAGCTTTCATAGCAGGTAATAGCTTCACTGACCCTTTCTCCAAAACCAGAAAAGGGAGCTCACTTGGCTAACAGCTCAGAAGTTGGAACCAATTAGGGAGGATTGCTTTTTCTCTGTAAAGGTACAGAATTTAGTCATGGCCCTGCCAGACCATGACAATGACACACTCAACCCCACCACCTCATCTAAAACTCAGAGGAGCAGAGATTAGGGAGCTGTTTTTCACGTGATGTAGTACACAGCAGTCAAGAATAGTGGTCTCTCAAATAGAAGGTGCAAATCCTAGGATGGAGAAGACACTGAATATTTAGAAACTGATCAGAACAGGCAACATTCAGAAACAAAGCAGACCTTCCTGCAAGCAGGAAGATAATAGTCAATAGCCTGGGTGCCCTTGCTTCTCTAGACCATTACCATGCCTCAAAATAATGCAGCCTACAGAACCCAGTAAAAGAGACCAATGGGTCATATTATTTAATGTTAACTAATCTAAATCATACAAAATCCTCAAATTTTGTGAAGTGATTTTTAAAGTCTTCTGCGAGGACAACTGCAGGATATTGATAGAGAAGCATAAGTAATCATCAAGAAAATGGCAAATATGGCCCTTCCACTCCTAGGGAAAGCTGTTTGTCAGCCACTGTATAAAAGAGGGAAACAATTCAATCAGACCTGATCCAAGACTGGCAAAACAAACTGATATTATCAGAAAAGTTATTTGAAATATGGGCTCATATCCACCATTGATAATGATGAACCTCATAGGGAAGTGTAATCACATGTGTTCGCTCTTTGGTGGTTCTGTGAGATAGCTTTCTCAGCTCTCACTGCCATTAAAATGAATTGTCAAAATAAGGGAATCTGGACCAGGACTTCAAAACAACATAAATTTATTTTAGATAACCTTGTGTATTGGGATGCCAGTGTGGCTCAGTGGTTGAGCATCTGCCTTTGGCCCAGGTTATGATCTTAGGTTGCCAGGATAGAGTCCCGCATCAGGCTTCCACATGGAGCTTCTCCCTCTGCCTGTGTCTCTGCCTCTCTCTCTGTCTCTCGTGAACAAATAAATAAAATCTTGAAAAAAAATACCTGTGTATTTCATCTTTACCTCAGTTTTCAATTTCTACTTTTATGAATGTTGTACATGCAAATCTATGAAATGTGTTAATAAATATGTATGACAAAAGGTGTTTGCTAAATTTTTTCTTATCAAAAAGTTTGGAAACCACTGCTCGAAAAAATAAGTGCATGGAGAAGGGGCTGGGAATGGAAAGGATGGAGGCCATGAAACTGCATTTTGAGGCTTAAGGGATTTGGAGGAAAAAAAAAAGTAGACTAAAAACTAAAAACATAGGGGTGCCTGAGTGGGTCAGTCAGTTAAATGTCTGCCTTTGGTTCTGGTCATGATCTCAGGGTCCCAGGATTGGGATCAAGCCCTAGGTCAGGCTCTCTGCTTAGCAGGGAGTCTGCTCCTCCCTCTCTCTCTCTGTGCTCTCTCTCTCTAATAAATAAATAAAATCTTAAAAAAAAAAAAAAAAAACTATTTTAGGTAGGAAACAAGGAATTGATCAAAATGGAGGGAAATAAAAAAACAAAACATACATTGCCTTAAGCCTAATTATATAGAAATAGATAACTAATATATAAATGATTAATAACAAAGTATGAATAATGAATTAATATAGAAATTAATACAGAAATATGCAAATAAAAGTTATATGCCTTAAATGTAACTGATACAAACTAAAAAGTTAAAATATCACATTTATTTCATGTAATTTATTTCAACTCATGTTTTAAAAAGGAAAACAAAAAAAGGCTTTAAAAAGTTTCAATATGCTTCCATGAAAACAGCGCTTCTTTCCATAAAATGCTGTTTCCTTATTCCCTTTGCCAACACAACTAGCTGTTAGAGTACTTGATTTTTGGGTGGAACCAGCCAGTCTTTAATTTACCACAACCATATAACATATGTACAATCACTTTCACTTCTTTCAAAAATTCTTTGAAAAAAAAGAAAAACCCAGATGTTGAAAAGTCTTCAGTTCACTAAACCTATTGAAGCTTCCAAGAAGTCTCATAACTTTTAAAATCAAATTAAGTGAACACATCATTTTATCTGATGCACAGCATCTACTCTTTGATTCAGCTCATTTTCCTCAAAAACGTGAGCCTGTACAGTAATAATATTTGTAAAGGAGCCACAAATATGGCTAGAGTTCTAAAAATTTGGTCTACAAATATGTTCCCCCAAAGTGTGACAGCCTTGCTGTCATACATATCTCTACTTACTCATCTTGCCAATAGGATGATGGGGCCAGAGGGTTAAGAACTAATACAATGCTATTCAGTTTTTTTCTGCATTTACACCCAGGCAATTCGCATTAATGATGTGAAAGAACACTTAACAGACAACTCAAGTTTGCAAATTAGCAAGAGAGAAGAGAAAAATGACTCAGAACAACAAGCATACAGTATTACCAAATGCACTTTACACATTTATCCTGTTAAGTGTAGCTTAGTTTTGATGATTTACAATGCTAGTTCGTACTCAGTTTTGTAAGCATAATAAAGTCTCCGTAATCTCAGCCTTCCCCATAGCACCCTGCTATTAAATCTTTGTTGAGAAGTGTGATGAGACCCCTCTGGCTTCCAGCCCTCCCCACCCCCTGAGGGAATTGGCAAGAAATGATAGGGTTTGTGGATTAGTAAAATGAGAGGTTCTCTGTGCTTTTCCTTCTTTAAATATATATTTTGATAATCTGTCTTCTGCATCAGAGAGTCCCAACAGCATTAGACTGTTGATTTCTCTCCCTTCCCAGCCTCCAGGAAAAAGAGAGCAAGGCTGGGGCAGGACAGGTGGTTTCCATCTACTGCTACAATTGAAAAGTGGGGTTTAATATTTTTTTCTTTCCCCTTTCCCCTTATTCCATCAAGCAGGGATGATAAACTTACTTACACATGTTGGATTGCATATGAGAAGAAAACTGCACCATGAGACAAAAAAGAAAGAACTCATCTTGATGAGTGCCACCTTGTCCCTACCTATCCTTAGGGGATATTTTGTTTCCTAGATCAAGAGGCTTGTCCAAAATAGTGCCCACATTCCAGAACACCTCTCAGTGATGAATCATGTGTATGATCCCTTAGATCTCTAGGTCCCCAGATGGATCAACTGGCTGTAAGTTCAGTCCCCAGGTTACTGACACTTACTCATGAACTGACCTGGGGCATACTTAATCCACCTGACGATTTTCAAATCTGGGTCGAGAATTGGTTGTCTTGCTCTGTATTTGAACTTCATCTTCTAAGGCTCAGTCTAGCCTGGGGTCACTTGGCAAGACTACAGCAGGATTTCAAGACTTTTAATACCGAGTGAATCAGTTTTCATCAAGGCAGACTCCCCAAGGGATGTGTCTCACCCTTGAGGATGAAAGTCACCAAAGGAACAAATCTCAAATTACCAAGAAACCCTCAGTTACAGGATGGAAAGAATCTGAAAGCAGGGTATCTACCAGTTCTCTGACAATTGAACTACCCTGGGTAACTCCCACGGGTGTCAAACCACAGAATATCTCAGTTTTCTGTTGTTTTACAAATCAACAAGTTTTCAGATTTCTTTCTCTCCTGATTCTACTCTACAGTTAACCCTTCAGAAGGTTATTCAGAATTCTCTCTTTCTTCATGTAAATTGTTTACCAAAAAGTATTCAGGCTATGGTGTAGCTGGGGAGGCTCACACATGTAAGAAAAGACTTCAAAATTAATAGAAGGGAAGCAACAAGGAGCAAGGAAAAAATGGAAGCAGAAAAGGACTGCAAACCAAAGAGAAAGGAAGCAGAGGACTATGAACAACAACAACAACAACAAAAAAAAATGGGGGATCCATGGGTGGCTCAGCAGTTTGGTGCCTGCCTTCAGCCCAGGGCATGATCTTGGAGTCCCGGGCTTGAGTCCCATGTCGGGCTTCCTGCATGGATCCTGCTCCTCCTCTGCCTGTGTCTCTGCCTCTCTCTCTCTCTCTCTCTCATGAATAAATAAATAAAATCTTTAAAAAAAAAAAAAAAAGAAGAGTTTTTAAGAAAGGACAGGAATCAGAGGGATTGAGCAAGTATGCAAATGGGATTGGAGGAAGTTAAAAGACAAAGAGAGTGAAAAAGAACAATGAGAGAAAGAATAAATTAAGAGGGGAAAATAAAACTAGAAATACCTTCTTGCTAAACTAACACTTTGTCCATCAGGGAAAAAAATAGAAGAAGAAGAAAAAGATGTAGCAGCAGCACCACGAAAAGAGTTAACTCAAGCAGCAGGAAACAAGAATTGGAAGAGTCGAACCTCCCAACCTACATTAAAATGATTTAATCAAAGAAGAAGGTAAAAGCATCATATTACTTTTTTTAATTAAAATACTTCCAAGGATCTTTAATCTTTTTCAGATTAGTCTGAAGGGTACCCTTAGCCAATTCAAGTTTCAACTTCCACACCTTCAACAAATGTGAATGATTGCTGACTTCGTTTCTCCCCCTTCTCTCTCTCTGATCCTCCACTTTTGCTTTTCTCCCATCAATCCTCCATCCTCCCAGAGAAATCATCCTGAAACAACAACAAACAGGACCAAGACTTACCAGATTTACCTTTCCTGAAATGTGTTTCATTGTCAAAAGTAAGCCTCCCCTTTCCTACCTTTGATTAGAATGGTGTGGTGTGTGAACACAGGCTAGATTCCCTACTTTTAGAAAGCTTAAGATCAAAATAAACCAAATATTTTATTAGGGTGAGGGTTTTTGCATTTTTGAAGAAAAACAATATGCAGCCCATAAATAGCTTCACCGCACCATGTGCTAAAAATCCAGCATTTCCTGCACTGATAGTAAAGTTGTATAATATATAAAAGAATATATAGTGTATAATATAAAAAGTTATAAAGGAATAGTATCTTTTGCTTCTACTCTCTTCATAAAGCTGAACATAAGGATGACTATGTGGCAGAAACTCAATAAAAAGAGAACACTAAAGAGAATTCAAGGTTTGTTTAACAGCCCACTCTCACCTAAGGTAAGATTTCTTGCTGGCATAGCATACACTAGCCATGTCAGTCAAGTCACTATGTCTTTACTCTAACCATAGTGTTGATTCTACATGCATAAAGCTTCTTTTAAATCACCAGGCATTCCACTGAAAACAGAATCATACTAATTGTCTGCATTTAATGGGACTTTCCAAAAATTATGCATTCTAAGGGATAAAAAAATGCATTCAATGAAGTCAATTAAGTGTATATGAGCTAGAAAATGCAAATAAATCCACAAAGAATACAAATACACACCCAACAGAATGCTAAAATTAAAAAGACTGACAACTCAAATGTGAGCAAAGAATCACAACTGGAACTCTCAGACATTGCTGGTAGGAGTGTAAAATGGTGCAACCACTTTGAGAAAAGGCTCACAAGTTCTTCATACATTTAAACATATCCCACTGCCCTTCTCCCATGACTCAGCAATTCTATCCCTACTTATCAGATCAAGAAAAATAAATATATGTCTACAGAAAGACCAACAGAGGAAGGTTCACAACTTTATTCACGAAAACCAAAAACTAAAAATAACCAAAATGTCTACCAATGGAAGAATGGAGATAAATTATGATATATTCATATTACAGGATACTACTTAGCAATAAAAAACACATTATTCATATACAACATGGATGAATCTCACAGACATTATACTGAACAAAAGAAGCTGGACTCAAAAAAAACAGTACATATTGTGTGATTCCACTTATAAGAAGTTCTAAAACAAATGTGTGGTTAAACAACTTTACAAGCTAGTTACTTCTGAGGAGCATTATTGATCAGAAAGAGGTATGAGAAAAAAAAAAAAAAGAAAGAGGTATGAGAGAAATTTCTAGGATGCAGGAAATCATCTTAAGAGGGATGTGTTTTGTGAAAATTCATCAAATTGTACACTTTTGATTTATAAATTTCACTGTATGGAGATATTACATTAAAATCACAGCATTAATAATTGTAAACAACTATGAAACTAGTTAGTTGGTCTGCTTATATGATATGAATAAGGAACCTTGAAATTGCTTAATGTGTATTCTAGACTCAAGCAAATAAGTAAACATATTGAGAGATGAAGCTAGGTTTCTCATTATTCAAGAATGTAGTAATGGAGAAATATGGAGAGGAAAATATGGAGAGGAAAAAGACTGGGATGAACTTGAAGTGTTGGACTGCATTAGAAGCATCAATATGAACAACATGGTTCTTCTGCATATATTATATTAAATTTACAAATACACTTACTACTTCTATCTGCTGGAGGCTCTATAATCAATGATACCCACAGCAATGAGAACACTTAGCTCCCATATCTTGGTTTTTTCTAAATACCTTTCTTCTTAAAGGAATGAAGAGGGCTCCATGGAAAAAAGGCTGATTATGAGACTCAAACAAGAATATGTTGAGCCTGGGGCATTTGTCTGAAGCCGAAACTAAGGTAAGTTCTCAAATAATGATAAAGACGTATGGAATCAACACAAGATCCCATTTGAAGGATTCCCATTGGCTAAATCTCGGGCAATCCGAGCACCAAAACAATAACAGTAATGAATTATGACCACTGAATAAAATAAAATCCAGAAGCCTACTATGGTGATATGAATAAACGAATGAATGAATGAATAAGAAAGGAAATTGTGGTAGAAGACTAATAACTACAAAAATTATAGAGTTAAAATGGATGTTCTATGAGAACGAGGATATTTATATGGTGTCAAAGCATCTTCCCACAAATTATTTATTACTTACAAAGGGAAAATAGTAACTTTACACTGGAGGAAGTTGGTGGACACTACCCTAAAGAAGCATTTAATATCAACATCATCAACATTAGAACAAATCAGCATCACATGTTCCAGACCTAACGCACTGAGAACATCATTTTGGTGGTGTTCCTGCCACAGAATGATGTAACTTGAATTTAATCACAAGGAAACAAATGCAAATACAGACAGGCATTCTTAAAGTAGGTGATAGATATTCTTCAAAAATGTTATGGTCAAGAAAACCAGAGAAAGACGGAGAGGTCATGCCAGGTGAAAGGAAACATAGAGACATGACAAATAAATCTTATGCATGATCCTGAATTCTACACAAGAAAAAAAGCTATAAAGGACATTATTGAAACAACTATTCAACTATGAATATTGATCATGGATTGTAATAGTGTTCTATAGCATTAAGATGTTAACTTTCCTGATTTCAAGAATTATGCTGTGGTCATGTCAGAGAATATTTGTTCTTAGGAAATATATAAGATATATTTAGAAGGGCATGAGTCACCAATCTTCTCTCAAATGATTAAGAAAAAAACTAGTGAAAGGAAAAGATAATGATAAAGTAAATGGGGAGAAATGTAAATAATCATTGAGTCAGTGAATCAGGGAAACAGTGCATGGACTTTCTATTATGTATTGTTTTAGTAATTTTTCATAAGTTTCGAACTGTAACAAAATAAAAGTTACCAAAAATCTTATAAACAACAAAAAATATATCTATGACCAATATCTATATATACAACATCAATGCTCAAACCAAGAGTAATGGGTTTTATGAAAGAAGGAAGATTCTCTGGCCTAACTTAGTTACCATAGCCCTTTCCTGAAGCCACAGTACACTTTTTTAGTATATGTGCTGCCAAAGTGAGCACACCACAGTACACTTTAATAAAGAAGCCTATTTAACTGGATTTAATCCAAAATCTCCACAAAAATCTGTTCAGAAAACCTGACTAGGGACACCTGTGTGGCTCAGTGGTTGAGCATCTGCCTTTGGCTCAGGTCATGATCCCAAGGTCCTGAGATCAAATCCCGCATGGGGCTTCCTGCAGGGGGTCTGCTTCTCCCTCTGCCTGTCTCTGCCTTTCTCTGTGTCTCTCTCATGAATAAATAAATAAAATCTTTAAAAAAAGAAAGAAAATCTGGCTTAAATCCATTTAAAATCTTAAAAAAATATCAATATAAAAAATATATATCAATATTGTATGGAAAACAGTTGGAGAATCATTTGTTTAACTGAAGAAGGATTTGTGCTGGGAAACTAAGAGAGAGATAGAGACAGAAGAGAGAGTTATAAGCACAGACACACACAGCCAGAGAATGTCAGCTTCAAATAGCAAGGGAAAAAATAACATGAATCTAAAAAATATATATCTAGCTAAAATGTCCCACTCAGGCTGACATTGTCCATTTTTGTAGGATATATTTCTAAAGAGGGTAGAAATTTGGCAAACTGAGTTTTAGTTTCCTTAAACCATTAAATTGAACACGTTGTCATGCTTCTTGTTATTTTAAATTTGATCCATCCCATGAACTGCATAGCAGAATAGTGTCCATTTCTTAGTGGGAATCCACTGTGGAACAGGCACTATACAAGGCTCAGAGAATATAATAACATATAAGACACAGTTCCTGCCACCCATGAGCTTGCAGTCTAAAGAGGGACAGAGGGGAAGTGAACACATGTAGTGGAAACTATGAGCTATAACAGGCCGAGGACTTTATGGGAACACAAAAAGGCACCAAACTCAGGCAGAGAGGCATCAAGGCAAGTCCCCTTGAGGAAGTGATATTTACATCAAAATAAGTTAACACATGCTACCTTTCTTTGAAAAAATATTCAAAAGATTCTTTTTTTTTTAACTTTCTTCTAGCCATCATGTTAGATTCTAGACCCACATGTCATGACTATATTGGAAAAAAAGAAAGGAAGAAAAGAGAAAAATTTACCCAATAGCTATTAAAATCTAGGTACAATTCATTATGTAGGGACTATGACACTGAGTTTGCCACAAACTGCCATCGTAGAATTCTTTCTAAAGCATTTCCAGACTTACCTATGTGATCAAGTAAGGAAGTAAAACAATTGGAAAAGAGTGGGGGTGGGGGAGGGGGGAGCACAAACTGAAAAAATCAGAAATAGAACAGTATGCGAAGACCAGAAGTGATAAGTATTGTTTACCTGTCAACTGACATTGATTAATCTTGTGTTCGGTGATATCGCTCAGTGACTCGAACACCTGGAGGCAGCTGTCACAGCTGTGCACAGCTTCGTCTTCCAGCTCCTCGCCGTCTTCCGGCCTCTTCTTACAGTCTATTGCCTCTCCATCTTCAGTCTTGTCTTCAAGTTTACAGTTGGGGTCTGAAAGAAAATCAAGACTGTGAGTATGCGGTTGAAAGACAGGTTCTTTTAAAGTAACATTTAATCTTCTTGCTACCAAAAACAGAAGCACCATTGTCCCAGAAGCTGCAAAAGGAGGGCTTAGGGGCAGATTTTATTCCAGAGGAAGCAAAAGTGAGTCTTCCCTAAAACGTATCACATCAGGATGACTGAAGTTTTTCTTTCCCTCCACCACGGGGGCCTCTTCTCATTGCTTCCTTCAAATAATTCATCCGTCCACCCTGGCCATTTCTCATAGCTTTAGGGGGGAGAGGGGTTGCTTAAAAGGTAGAGATAAATCACTTCTAAAATTAAAGTCTCCATTGTAAATGAAAAAAACCACTGTGCTTAAGAATGAATTCCCTTTCTGCTAAATATATTGTTTCACGGGAAATTACTCAAATTAGCTAAAAGTCTAGAATAAGCTAAGCTAATTACCATAGGCACGAAATTGACCTTTACTTACAAACTGGTCAAAACATACAGTTACCCCATTATTTGTTAGACAGTGATAGCAAAATAAGCTCTACCACGCAGCAACACATTCTTACAAACACAGATTCAAGTGTAAATATATTGGCATGTCTCTTGTTTTTAGACAAGTAATCATCAAAAAAAGCAAAATATATGAAGGGTAATTATAAATTATAATCAAGTCAACAACTTAAATGGACATTACCAATGTCAGAAAGCTAAGTGGTGGGACAAGTAAAAATAGCTCTATTCTACCTCTAAGAATGATACATAAATAACGAGGGGAATAAGAATGTAAAACACAGGTAATATTTTTACTCAGATCTCTATAAATACTTCAAATACTTTTTGATTTGATGGGCTGTCCTTTGATTCATTTTAGAGAAGTACCCCCAAACATCCTAGTGCCACCCCTCCTCTTGACAGGAAAGCAAGCGTAGGGAAGGAAGGGAAAGAGAGGATATGCCTCTTTAGGGGAAATTGGGTAATATAATCTATGACATAATTTATGGGACATTAATTCCTAATGGCGAAAGTCCTCCGAAGTCAGAAATAAATTATATCTCAAAATATAGTCAATAAAATGGTTATAAAAGAGTTGTATCAAGATACCTAAGAAATATGTAATGCATTATCTGTAGTCAATTTTTTATTATGGCAGGATACAAATTTGAAATGTTAAATCAAGAATTCAGAGAATTCAAATTAGTCCAGATTTCTTAGAAAAGTCAGTAAGTGCCACCACACCACCATCCTGCTGTCTGCAAGTGCTCTCTGCTGCCCTGCATGTAACACGCATCTATGAACCCTACTTCTTACAAGTCACTATGGTCCTTTTTTTTGCTGGCAGTTATTCTAAAGCCATTCTTCGCATCTGTAATAAACTTAACTCTATCACCACCCCTCAAATGATTCACATATGCCAAAATCAACTTACATTTCAACATATATAAAAATCTCTTGGGCTCCTGAAAAAAGCAGAGTTCTCATCTCAAAGAACAAGTATTTTGTTTGTTTGTGTATTTGTTTTTAAAGAACATAGTGTTTAAGTGAATTGGTAATTTGGGTTGATTTGCCATCTGGAAAATTATTATCTCAATGCTCTACACAGTGCCCATTTCAATAGACTGGGGTTTTGACTGCTCATTCCTGGGGGAGTAATCACAGGATCTTTTTCGTGTGTCTTATACTTTGCTCAGCACAGCACCGTGTCCAGGTGAGTGCTTAGTAAATATTATTTAGTGATGATAAAAAGGGAGAGGGGTGAGGAGAAAAAAAAAAAGTACATAAAAGTCCTTTAACTGGTATTTTTCCTATAAACAGGAACAGATCGAGTACCACCAAATTAAAAAGTACCTACATACCTACATTTCCCAAAATCGACAGGATGACCCATCACCTTGGACTTTGGTGATTTCAAATATTTCATCTAAAGCTACAGACAACAACAAATAGGTGGTGGTTCAACTATCACCAACAAACGAAACCTAAGTGGTAAAATACTGCCAAATTAGAGAGAGAGTCAGGAAAATAAATAACTGTCCCAATTATGCCAAACTGGCCCTCACACCACTAAACACTTGTTGGCAGGCGGTACGCACACACTAAATATTCTCTATTGTTTAGCATGAGATTCCAGTTTCTCATAAAACTGATAGCACTGAGGGAACTGTGGGTGCTAGGTCTGAATTTTAATATGATTATTGAAATGCTATGCATCAAGTTTGCAGAACTGTTTGTTTTTAAATAAGAAGATACTCTGAATACTTTAAGTAGTACGCAGAGAAAATGATAAAAACTCACCTTCCTTATTATTCAAGAATATGGACACTTTACATGAATCCAATATTCAAAATATCAAACAAACAGGAATGCATGCATGATGCTTGAGCTCTTAAAAGCTAGAGCATGGCTCCAGTTCGTGCTCCTGACACTGTGGCTAGTTATTAAAATAAGGGTCATTTTAAGACTAATAAAAAATGTTTTTGCTTCCACTTCTGCATTTACAGATAGAACCCTTTAGGGACCGAAGTCAGTCAAGCTTATTCACTTCTGCTGCAACTTTAGGATGCATGCTCCAGCCAACTGGCGAATTCGTTTTTAGGTCACCACTTAAGAGGGACCCTCTGGGGGGGTGGGTGCTATTATAGCCTATGATGCCTTGGCATAATGAGTGCTAGAATCTCAGTCTCTCTCTCTCTCTCTCTCTTTCTGTGAGTAGATTTTTTTCCAACCTCCACTTTCATGAAGAATTATTTCTTGCCCATTCAAAAGATGTTTATTTGTGTTAGGGGGCTCCATTCCTAAAATTAGTTGATGTAAGGAAGATTCTGGAAAGCTTACATTGTCAACCATTTCTTTCCCACAGGTGGCTACACTTCAATAATTGCACATGGCCTTAGTTATGTAGTTTTTATAAAGTCCTTTGAGATCCAATCATAAAAAATAATTGTATTACTCTGCGAGCCATTCAAATCTCTGACTTCGACCTAAGGGGTTATAAATACAAGGTCCATGCCTGTAAGTACTGCCCCTGCTCCCAACACCACCTCAAGGAGGACAATTGTTCTTTCAACTCAATTGTTGTGCTCCAAACTCCCCCAAAGGGCAGTATTTTTAAATATCCACAGACCCCCTGCGCGACAACTGCAAACCCCATTAGAGCTACAGACACCGTTCCCTGTCCTTTGACCTAAAGGAAGCCACTCGGACATGTGACCTCCATCCCTAATGATCTCACCTGCACCACCTACTTTCTGGCTCATCCTTTCAAAAGGCTGCTATGAAACCCTAGAGTTACAGAGTTCTAACCTGGTTAAAAGACTTAATTTTGGAACAAAGACACAATTATTATCACAAAAAAATAAATGGCAGCTCTCTGTTTCCAATTTTGTTAATTTTACTTATAAATGGAAATTTAAAAGAAGTATGTTTTTCCCCTTATTACGTTCTCTGGCAGGTGGTGCTTTCCTTCTCATCCTCCCCTTCATAAGGGTTGTTATTGCTATAACTTGGGTTTAATAAAATTTCAACTTTGGGGAAAATGAAAAATTGCACTGGCTTAAAAGTGTTGGAGGCAATAAACCCATGGACTTCAATTAATTTCAAGTGTGGGATCAGTTTAAGGCCAACCAGCAGAAATTCTATTCTGTCCATGTAAAAATGAGGTTTCACCACATTTACTTTTTATAACCTATATAAAAGTCAAGTAAAAGTAATGAATATCTAAAAGCCATCTCAGTGGACTGGCAAAGACTATCTGTATTCTTGAAACTCATCTTACATATTTCTCTCTGTGCAACACGGATCCCATGCCTGATCAAAGCTAAAATGTCAAACCACTGAGAAAACAGCCCAATTTCCAACCCATTTCACTGCCTAGAAGTGGACCTCCTTCCAAGCCACTTTTGCATGGAAAAGCACTGGCAAAAGAAAGAAAAACTAAGAGATCATGTGGTTATAATTATTACCAGGCAAGGAATATTTCTGCAGCTCAGTGGTAAAGTAAAACTCTGTCGCTCCCTGCTCCCAATAGTGTCCATCGCAAAACAACTGCCTCATTAAATCTCCGCAGTAAGATTAATATGCCGTAGCTGCACTACATTTATAACTTGGTACTCTATAAAAAGCACATTTGATGGTAAGAGCCAGAGCCTAGATACAAAGTATTACTATAAAAACTTCTGGCAGCCAATATAGGGTGCAGGCCCTCTGTCCCTCTTGCAGGAGATCTAAAGGAGGCTTTTCCTGGTTAATTCCAAGCACAAAGCTCTACCTTACAAACCCTAGTCAACTTTTATAAGAGTGGCAGAAACACAAGATTCTGAAGATGATGTAAATATGAATGCAAGAAGATTACTTAACAACTAAGATTGGCAAGAGATGAATGAACCCAAAATACTCCACTTATACACACATGCAAACTTAAAACATGACCATTTCCTAACAGTCTGTTCTCTGGTCATAGTCAGCTTTTCACCAAATTAAACAACCAGGGCATGAATTACTCAATCTTAAATCAACCCACACAGTGCCAGTAAGTTCAAGAAATCCCAAACTAAAAAGTGAATGCTGCCTAAAAAACAAAACAAAACAAACAATTCTTGGCTTCATTGTGATGACTGTGACCTCCTGGATCTTAATCACCTAAAACTAAAAAAAAAGGGGGTAAATGTTCAGGAAAAAGTGGGCTCAACACTACACTACTAGTGGGCTAGTAAAAATATAATGGTTTTATTACTTGAGAAAGCTGCCTCAGTTTTCTTCCAAGGATTTTGTCTAAAAATACAAAGGGCATTATAACTCAGTGTCTTATTCTCAGAAACTCCATGATGAATAAATAAACAAATAACTTCTACAAATGCAGCCCACATTCAAATCCCCCAAATCACTACAAATGATGAACCCCACATTGACAGTCATCTTGTGCCAAATAATCATTAGCCGTCTAAGGTTTTTAAAGTTCACATCTGTATGTACAGCTAGCTCTAGGGTTTACTGGCATAGTTAGAAGTCCCATGCCTAAAGAGAAAAATCAAACGTTATCTGTTTAAAGCAAACTATGTCCAAAATCACTCCTCCCGCACAAGTGGGTTCAAACTGCATTCACTAATATATCTTGATACTTTCTGAGAACAGAGGAAAAGTTACCTTCAGGCTACAAAGAGTTAAACACAGAGCAAGCAAGCCTTCCTAGTTTTCAAAAACCAAAGGGCGGGATCATTATTTTGTGCTTTCTGGGCTCTAGCTATGCATTCTAACTTGAAATCCCATAAGATGAAAACAGATTTAGGGAAAATAAATCGCACACTGTTATAAAATGGCAAGCAAGCTCTAATGAAGGAATGTAGCATTACCAGACTGCACAGCCGTCTGGCCCACACCCGCCTGCTGGTCTGCTCCCTCATTTGTTTCTACTGTCAAGAAAAGGTAAACAAACAAAACAAAACAAAAACAAAAGCAACCAGTGCGGTGGTGGCCAAAGCTATACATCCCAAACCCAGTTCTCAGCTTGCTGGGACAGTGCCGGCCATCAGCAGCAACTGTCTGGCACCAACAGGTCTGAAGAGCTCAGGCGGTCAAGGATAAAAATGTGCTTTTTTACTTTTTCTGCAATGTTTATTTGTAACCACTCTATGCTCTGAAAGTTATTAAATTGCTTTACAGAAAAAAGAAAAAAAAAAAAAAGCCCCTTCCATGTGCTTGTTCTTTCCTTTGTCCATAAAATCTTCTCAGACAGAATGATCTCTGTATTAAACAAAATCATGCTGTTGAATTTAGAATTTCCGCAGTGTTGCTTGATTGTTCTACAGGTCTATTGCAGTCCTTGCAGACCAAAGAGAAATATCACAGATGCACTATTATCAAGGAGAACATGCCAAAGGTGAATTTATTACCACTCTTCTACCTACAATGGAATTCCTTGCAGGAAGATGCTAAGTGGGAGGAAATTCGCCTTGGGAGAGGTTAAAAACAACAACTACCACACATACACACACAGAGAACCATACACAGACTCTTTGGAACCAAATAAAAAGTTTCTCCCCTTCTGATCAGATTCCTACCCCAATTTCCTTCCCCCATTATCCTTAATGAGAAAATTAGAAAAAAGCAGTGTGAGCACTCCAACTTTCATATAGAGTATTCATCAATGCATTCCTGCCTTAAATTCTTTAACTTTCAAATTGAATTACAGGGCCTGCCTGGTCACACCTTCAGCAAACAAATGTTTACTGAGTGCCTATACTAGTAATAGGCATCTGGTTAAGGGCCTGGAGATGCAAAGCCTAAGACCTGGTCCTTGTCCCAAGGAGCCTACAGGTTGCTGCAGAGCTTCCCAACAGGCAGGTCAAAAGTGGGTCTAGTCAAGTGTTGGAGGATATTTCATTCAGCCGTCAAAGCGACCACTTACAGCTGGGGATAATGGGAAACTGGGGGCCTGTTGCCTTCCCATTTGCCCACTTATGTCATCAAAACTTAGCGTTTTTCTGCATAGGCCATTACATGAGAGGGCTGGCAAACTCCAGTGGGGATGGGGGCAGATGAGCAAATCGATGAGGGCAGAAGGCCCCGGTGAGTCCTTAGATGAAGAAGCCCACACACCAGGGGCATTTAAATCACATAAAGCAGAGCAGGATAATTCTATCTAAAGAAGAGCAGCTTGGTCTAGGTTTGAAAGGATGGGAGCCCCAAGGACAAGTAGAAAATGGGTCTCCAAATAGAGGAAACATACGTAAAGGCATACAGATGCATAAAACCACGTGATGCCTTCTAGGAAGTGCAAGTTTTTCTATGCTATTCCAATGGGGGGAGGGGGGGACAGATAGAGTGGGGAAAAAAGGGAGCCTTGGCAGAGAGGAGGTTGGAAAAGAAGCTAGACTGCCAAGCAACTATTGTGAGCTAAACGTTCACAGGCCAACTTCAGCACGACGGGAGGCCCTCCAGTCAGGACCGAAGGTGAGTGACTGATCTCCATTCCCTTTTAGAAAGATGCCCCACTGGAAATGGAGAGGGTAGGGTAGGGTTCCAGACCTGCAAGCAGGGGCTATGACAAGAGGTCAGCCAGAAAGGAGGGAATCGGGTGCCAACAGTCAATGGCAGAAAAAAGGGCCAGGGAGCCACTGCAGGAACGGGACTTAGCCCTGAGTGTTGGTAGAAGAAAGTGCAGAGCCATCTAATGACTGCCAGCCACTAGCTGCAGGAGAACCATTCCTAGAGATGAATGTGTGTGCGGTCTTGGTTGTTTTTTTTTTTTTTTTTTTTTTAAGATTTTATTTATTTATTCATGAGAGACACAGAGAGAGGCAGAGACAGGAAAGGCAGGCTCCATGCAAGGAGCCCAACATGGGTCTCGATCCTGACACTCCAGGATCACGCCCTGAGCAAAGGCAGATGCTCAACCACTGAGCCACCCAGGTGCCCCATCTGTCTTGGTTTTAAAACAGGTGTATTAATGGAGGCTAATGGCTTGCTTTTTCTCAATATGTTCACATCCAGAGTTTGCCTTTTATCCATAATCCCACCAAAGTGGAAACTGGAGAGAGATTGGCCAGAACTACCACAATCATACCAGCTAACTTTTTAATCCAGTGCAAGAGATTGGCAACGGCCCCCATGACACCTCTGGGGACTTAGACCTTTGGTGAGATTCCTTTTACTTTAGTCTTATTTCAAACATACACCAAGCCAAGGGAAAACAAATCCAAAATTTGACTAAAGACAAAAACAGTAATTGATTCTAACATCTCTTTCTTCGGCAATACTGCAAAATGTTTATTCAGACAACTACAATCACTAGTGAAACATACTTGGAACTAGGAGTTAGACACTTGGATGTTTGGGAAAGGGTCTAGTTATTTCCTCTGTAAATATAACAAATAACCTGCAGCTATAGAAGCCCAGCCGGGAAGCATGACTCCATCCCAGCAAAAGAAAATCAGGGCAGGGATCCCTGGGTGGCGCAGCGGTTTGGCGCCTGCCTTTGGCCCACGGCGCGATCCTGGAGACCCAGGATCGAATCCCACATCGGGCTCCCGGTGCATGGAGCCTGCTTCTCCCTCTGCCTGTGTCTCTGCCTCTCTCTCTCTCTCTCTCTGTGACTATCATAAATAAATAAAAATTTTTAAAAAAATTTTTTTTAAAAATCAGGGCAAAAAGCCTTTGTATTCCAGACATCATACTTTTTGATACTTCCACTGACTATTCTTATTACTTCAGCTATTTTAGATAACACCAATCCAATTGTAACAGTATTTCTGAATTCAACACTTAAAGTTAACTATCTCAACAATTACTGAAACACTAGCTTAGGGGGATAGTGTTTTGTTTTGAACAAGAAATGCTTGCTGCAATGTAGCAGTGCTCATCTTTACATTTTGAGAAGATAAACTCCAATCTCATTCACAAAAATCAATCCTATATTTTCACTCAGTTCTTCTGGTTAGTGACTTTCTTTTATTCTTTTTTTTTTTTTAATTTGGGAAGCTCCTCTTCTAAATTTTAAATCTTGTATTTGAAAGACCAGCACAACTGAATTTGTCTCAAGGTTGTGAATTAGACATAAAATTTGGGACTTTTAATATCCTGTTGCATGGACATATATCACCCAGGAATATGAAAACTTTCGTTGTTTTTTTTTCTTTTTTTTACTTTTTACCTTTAGCAGCTCCTATTGGCTCTCAAACAAAACAGGGATCCAACTCTAATTACAATACAGTGGAAACTGCTTTGAAAACAAGTATTTTAAAGATTTATTTTTAATTTTCTTTCTTAATTGGCACACAGTGGAAAGCCCACATTTCTAAGAAGTCATCCCATTCCGGAAAATAAAAAAGTGGTTTCTAAACAACTGCTTTAGTACCATGACAGCTAAGCAGAAGAGGAAAAAGGAGAGAGAAAAATCCTACCAAATAGGTACATGTTGTGTAATGAAAGATCAGAGCAAAAAGTGGGGCTGTGATTTATGACTTATGAGCTATTAGAAAATACAAGAAAATTTATGTATAATTGGGGGAAAAAAAGAAATTCATTCTGTTCTCCTCTAGTTGGGCTAATAAATTTCAAAACACATGCAACCCTAAATGTCTAAGGTTCCTTCAGCCTGATAAACAAAACAAGAAAAGCCACATAACTAAAAATAAACTATAAAAATAGATCATTATTGAATTAATACCATTTCTGCAACACTTCCCTTAATGAGTGTGAAACAAAGGAAATATAACAGCATCATTTTTAACTTTCTAACTGCACTTTTCATTTCCTAGAATACAATTCTTTAAGTTTCCATATGCATTCAATTAATGTTTTCCTTTAGTTTTAACTCAATCTCTCCAAAAAACAGATTTTAAAAATGCACTTTCATCTCTACAGAATGACAACCTTGCCAAATGTGAATTCAATCTGCATGTATCTGCAGACAAGTAATAAAGACACCAATGCCATTAGCATAATCAATACACAATTTACAGAGCTACCCAGATAGAACTGAAAGTGAACGTGTATGCCATTATCTTAGTAACTATAAATTAATAGTCATTTGTGGAAATATGTTCCCACTTATATTGTTTCAATCTTGAACTGTCAAGATAATGTGAGCATATATTAAATATTTTTATAGTATTGATGTTATATATAAACATATTTTAAATGATGATATATTATCAGATAATCTCCAAATATGCATAAAGTAAAATTAACTAAATCAATCACATATCAAGGAGAATGGCTGACAAATAAGCACCTATATTTAATCATTTTTCTCTTTTACCATGTGATTTAATAAGCAGATAAATATACATATGTGTGCGTGTATGTATATAATTCACAAACATCATTTTAAGCAAATACACATGGGGAAAGAGCATGCATGATCTCAGACGGTGAACTAGAAGGGCCAGATCTCATCCTATTTTCTTAAAAGAATAACAAGGGATCTAATCTAATCAGTTCTATGACTGCTGCTTTTAATTTTGAAAAATCCAATCCTTTTGAAAATTCCTTTTCAAAAAAAAAAAAAAAAAAGAAAATTCCTTTTCAGTCAACACTACCAAAAAAAAAAGTAAGTGCCATCTCTAAAATGCCGAATATAAGACTTCAGAATTGAAATCATTTTTGGGGGGAATGGTGACATGTCATGCCCAAAATCTTCCATGGATGACACCAATGTCCCACCAGTCCTTGGGGCAACCTGTCCCCAACAGCTGTGTCCATCTCCTTATAGCACAAAGAAAATATGTATGAAAAAGTGGCATCTTTCAAAGAAAACAGACATTGCTTCAGGGTGGTAACATGCCAGGTGGAAATAGGAATTTGCTTCTCCACACAGTGTATTTGAAACAGCTAATGTAACATTATCAGGAGGCTATTCAACCCAAAGTCATATCCATTGCTAAAATTTTGCAGGCACAACTATCACTCATGTTTTCCTATTACTCAGACTGGTGGGCTCCATCCTAGCAAATCTCCGACCTCTGAGGGAGAGTATCTAGAGGAAGGCCTTTGAAAGTCTACTCAGCTTCTGTAAGGGGGCCTTTCGGTTGAGGTTTTACCAGCAATGAGAAAACCCTCCTGGATCCCTCACTCCAGCACCCCAGCACTACCTCCTCTACAATACCTCCCAGATCAGCTTTCTGAGGCACACAATGCTTTTATCAGAAGCCAAAGCCTTTAATCACACAATTAGGGATTTGTCAGGTTTCTACTGCTTTTAATTCTCTTTCAGGTATAACTAATATATTTTTTTCTTGCAGAAGTAACTTTCTCGGGGGAGGTGTAATAGGGGAGGGTACTGACATCTAAATACTTAAAGGATAGGGAACAGCAGAGGAGAAACTCAGAGGCCAGGGGATTAATTCTTTCCACCTCTTGACTGGGCTTAAGATTGGTCCTGACTCCTTCTGTTTGAAAATTATGAGATTAAAGACTGCCCATTTTCAAGTCCAGAAGTCTACATTCTTTTTCTACTTCAGCCATGCTAACTGGATGAGCCTCATTTTTCTCATCTATAAAATGGGAATAATAATAACTGACATAAGATTCACTTTAGATCAAATGAAATGCACAGTATTTTTGGAAACATTAGGGGTTCCCAAATGCAGATGATATTCCATAGTGAATTCATATCCACTACCCCTCTTTTATTGTAGAGAACGGTTCCTAAAAGTTTAATATAAAAATTGGTACAATTTCTCTCAGGCTGTCTACAAAAGGGGAAAGATTTTCTGCAGGACACAGAGAAGCAAGCCAGCCACAGAACTGTGTCCCACCTCAGGACTTCGCAGAAGAGGGAAACATAAAGGGGTTAAAAGATGCGTGCTTCCTCAGGGGCCCTAGGAATTGCATCCAAAATAAAAGGCTGCTAAGAGTTAGTAACTTGCTAAGAGCCAGACACATATTAGGTGCCTTACATTTGTTACCTGACACAACAGTCTTGTGAAGTAGATTCTCACCATTTTATTGGTAAGAAAAAGGCTTACAGAGGTTTGACAACATGTGGGATCCAAACACAGGCCCGTTGCGCACTGGGTCCCTTAGGCCAACTCACTGGGACATGTTGGTTGTACCTCCAGGACTAAAAGCTTGATATCCTGACAGCTAAAACTAGAATAAGGAAGGTGATCTCCCAGAGAGTGAGCCCCAGATTTGGGCTTTTGTAAAGAATCTGAGAGGGGTGGGGAAAGACACTTTTCCTTCCACAGTCTAGAATGTTTACTTCCATGAAAGGCAATTCCTACAACCAGAAATCAAGAGACTAAGACTCTCCTCCCTGTTGTGTCACAATGTCCTAGTGTGACTTGAAATGGGGTAGTTCAGCTCAAACTACCACCCTAGCCCAAAACACCCTTCCCAAAGTGTCTTCTAGAACATTTATTTTAAAATATCTCAACGTGGAATTTCTTTTGTCACTCACAAAGTGAGGATTAAAAGCAGCCTGGTACAATCCTCTTGACTCTCTCCACTCCAATTTTCATTACTATTTCTTTCACTTCATTTAGCATTAAGGTTGAAGGGAAAAAAGTATAAATGACTATTTGAAAGTCATCTGATTGGATATATTAAGGTTTTAGGCTTTGTCCGAATAGAAAGACAACTTTATGACAGTTATAATTTCGTTACAATAAAAAGAGATGGTAGTGCCCACACAGAGTATCAGCAGACTGACGAGTGCGCAGGTCAACCAGCGGCCAATGGCTGGGTTTCTTGAGCCTGAAGGGACCCTTGGGGCCCAGCATCTTGGAGTGGGGACTGGATGATTTCGTGAGCTAAACAAAGTAGAACTGGTGACCAAATGAGCAGGGAGAGGCCACAGAAATAAAAATAACGCAAAATGAGCTGTTAGGACTTACTGCAGAATAGAATGGAGAAGAAGTCAGACACCAAAGAAATTTCAGACAAT
This sequence comes from Canis aureus, assembly GCF_053574225.1. Lineage (NCBI taxonomy): Eukaryota > Metazoa > Chordata > Mammalia > Carnivora > Canidae > Canis > Canis aureus. The sequence continues at coordinate 17,856,020 of NC_135616.1, forward strand.
CTGCCCCAAAATAAAGTTTCACATAAAATTAAAGCAGTGGCTAGCCACAGTCTGATACGGACTCATAGTTAACAGCAGATGTGCATTCCTGTGTTCTCCTTCCATCTTCACACTCTGTACTCACAAATACTTCTAGACAACAGTGAATTCCACTCTGAAGCCACGAAGAAAATGCTTCTAGATAAACTTACTGATGAGTATGGCGATGTAGAAAATCATCCCCTTGTTCAGCTAATTCTTTTGTAAACCCAAGCCCAGATTTACCTTTTTAATTTAAGGATTATTAATAAATCTACTATGATTAAACTTTCATAATGATATGTGAATTATTTGTCTCTAGCTCCTCTCCCAAGAACAATTAGTCTACCTTTGCAGATTAGCATTGGCCCTTTTGCAAAGAACCTCAAAGACACAGACCTGACTTACCAAAAAGATGGCAGAGGCTCTAAAATTAATTAGCTCCACGTTATGTTTCCATTATCTTTTAATTGGAATTTCTATAGGAATTTTTCTTTCAGAACTCTGTCTACAGAGTTTGGCATTTGGCAAAGCAAAATGGAGCTTAGAACAAGGTGCTAATTTGACCAGTGTGAAAGAGCTAGCCATGACACACTCAACCTAGCAAAGATATCTGCAGGGAACCCACCCAAGACAAGCCTCTGAAAAAGCTGTGTGCAGCCACATGGATACCTAGAAATCCCTACTCCTGAACCACAGCAAAAAGGAATTTTCTAGAATAGAAAAGGGTTGTATACCATGGAAGGAAGAGTTTCCTCACAAGACAGAAAACTCTGAGAGTAAGAGTAAAAACCACTGACTAGGTACTTCTCATTTGCCAGATACTATTCTGAGAGTTTATAAATTAACTCTTAATTCTCACAAAAACTCAATAAATTAGGTACTAATATTACCCTCACTTACAGATAGAGAACCTGTAGTCCAAAGTGATATAATCACTTGCCCAAGGTCAACCAGATTAGAATTTCAAGATAAGGTGTCTGATTTAACAGCCATGCTCTTAACCACCATACTATATTGACCTACTAACTAAATATTTGCTAAGCACCTACTATATTTCTAGAAATGTGGTTACGTGCTGGGAATACAGGGGCAGAAGGGCACAGACAAGACCCTTCAGCCAGAGTAATGGGAAAGACAAAACTAAAAGAATATCAGAAAAGAAAAAAAAAAACTTTCTATGTCAGACACAAAATCTGTTACTTACAAGGGAAAGCACTGACAAAATTGAAAATAAACAATTTTAAACTTCCATACAACAAAAGAAAAAAATTACCACCCACAAAGTCAAAATGGGGAAATATTGCAACACAAAAGTCAGACAAAGGACTAATTTTCTTATTAATATGAGCTGCTTTCAAACCAAAGAATAAAAGGATCCAAGGAAATACAAAGACAATTCACAGAAAAATAAATACATATGATGTATAAACATAGGAAAGGATGCTCATAATTATAGAAATGCTAATTAAAATGTCAATGAAATACCAGTTTGCTTGTTTCACAAGTCACATTAGTAAAGATAAAGTATTTAAACACAGATCCTTTCTAACCCTGCTGTTAACAGCAGTGTGAACTAGAATTACCTCTGCGGAGGGCACCCTGGCAAGATCTATCAAGATGTTAAATGCATGTTCCCTTTACCCCACAATCCCATTTTTGGGAATTTATCCCATTTATATAATCATACATGTCAGCAAGAACGTGTATATGCTTATTAAAGCAACATCTATAAATAGTAAATCAAGCAAAAGAGAAGTAAATAAACAGAAACAAGCTGATGGCCATCAGCAGAAGGAGGGTGGAATGAAGAAACATCATGCCGTGGGTAGTACAGAGTTGTTAGAATAAAAAAGAGGTCCTCAGTTGGTATGGAGGGGCTCCTAGGAAATATATTTAGGGAAGGCAGCACAGACAGCTCTTACTTTGGTTGGGGAAAGAAAGATACCCAAAAGACTCACATGTATATGTCTAAAGACATTATCACTAGAACCCGCATCCTCTCAAAACTGTGGAGCAGATATTGAAAGAACAATTGGAAGAACAGGCTAACATTATTAGCCTGTCCAGGGTGTCAATGCATCTCACTCAGACTTGGCTTGGAGAATTGCATGAATGGTGGCAGAGGCTTCAAACATCTGCTCTGAGACTGTTTGGGGGGACTCTGTGAATAATGCTATTAGGAATCAAAACAACAGAAAATATCTTAAAAATGTGAGTTGAAAAGTTTGGGTAGGTAGATTAACTTTTTTACGATCTTCCAGTTTCTCTATGTAAGTTTTCAATTACAGAATATACTATACAGAACATATAAATAAGGAATCAGATTGTTGATGTACTGTCCTATTCTAGTGTTTACTGAGCTCCTTGATGGGGAAAGTGTGCTAAGAATTTGCAAAGATCATAAGCAGAAACATATTGCACAATTTGAATATATTTTCCTAAGTATCCATGAGGCCAAATAGAGGAGAGTTGTTAAATTGTCTTATGATACCAAAATAAGTGAGTTATTTCCAGTATTTATTTTTTTTTATTTATTTCCAGTATTTAGATAGCATTATAAGAATGAAAAGAAATCCAGATGTTTGCAAGAATGAGTAGATCTAATGATGAAAGACTCTATGGATGCAGTCAGGGTAGTTCACTTAAGAGCAAGAAAACCAAGCCCAAAAATAAAGGATGATCTGAACTTACACACAAGTTAGCCAAGTGCAAATAATATAAAAGAGATGTCACTTGTATGAATTGAAAGTATACTACTGCTGCAAAACTAAGTACAGGTTGGAATTAAACATTACGAGGGAAACAAAGAATCACCTCAGTAAGTCTTCACAGACTGTGAGCTTCATGAAACCCATAAGCAACTAACTGGGTCTGACTTGTTCCTTACTATATCCTTAGCACCTGACACATAATTGATGCTCAACTAGAAATTCCTATAGAATGCATGACCATATTCAATAGTTTTCATTCAAACCCATATTAAACTTGGGGTGCCTGGGTGACTCAGTCGGTTAGGTGTCTGACTTCAGTTCAGGTCATGATCTCAGGATTCTAGGACCCAACTTCCTCCTCAGAACTCTGTGCTCAGCAGGGAGTCTGCTTGTACCTCTCCCTCTCCCTCTGCTCCTCCCCCTACTCATGCTTGCTCTCTCAAACAAATAAAATCTTTAAAATATATATTAAACTTCAGATTTGGTTGGAAAGTGCTTCCTCTATGATCCTTCCCTGACCTCACTGATATCTGTGAAATGTTCTCATAACACCCAGTACTTTCCTTTCACATGACTGTAAATTATTAGTGTCTATTTAATTGTCCATCTAATGTGCTTCCTCCACTGCCTGGTTGTAATTCCTTCATAGCATCCCCAACTCTAAGCACTCCTAGACTGGTAAAAGATAAGTGTACAGTATCTGTTGATGAAACAAATGACTGAATTACTACATTTGCTTGTGTACTTTTACATCTGTTCGTTTACCATCTAGTTTTAGGCTATGGGAATTCAAGAAAAAAAAACACAGAATCCTTGGGCACCTGGGTGGCTCCAGTCAGGTAAGCATCTGCCCTCAGTTCAGGTCATGATCCCGGTGTCCTGGGATGGAGCCCTGCATCGGACTCCTCACTCAGTGGGGAGCCTGTTTCTCTCTCTCCCCACCCCACCCCTAGCAGCTTGTGCTCTCTCTCACTATCTCAGATCTCTCTCAAATAAGTAAATCTTGAAAAAAAAGAAAGAAAAAGAAGAAAGAAAGAAAGAAAGAAAGAAAGAAAGAAAGAAAGAAAGAAAGAAAGACAGACAGCCCTGCTCTCAGAGGGCTTCTCAACAAACCAGAAAACCAACCTAGAGCTATGGTTTCTATGGTATGTGACCATATAAAGGGAATAATAAAGAGAAGACTCATTTTAAGTCGGGTGGGTCAGAAAAAGCCTCACAGAAGATGAGGGATGAGTCTTAAGAAATGAAAATAATATTCAAGTCTTTATTGTTGTACAAAACTGACTTGTGAATTCACAATCTAAGTCTAGAGGAGATTCAATGTGAAGCTGTGAAAATCATTAAAGGTTTGGGCCATGCTGCTATATGAAAATGATACCAGCACCTGGGCAAACGGATGAACATGAATTGAAGATGACCAGCCAACAAAAGTCAAACTAAATTAAAATGCTGTCCTTAAAGCAACACACTTTGACCTTGGCTCAAACATTTGTACTGCTGCAGGTTCATAGCCATCCCATGGCAAACATCCAGGCAAACAGAGTTGGTCACACACTCACTAGTGTGTGATTTCTAGTCCAAAGTGGCTGTGGCTGTGGCTGTTAGAGGTCCTCCCAGTGAGACATGACAAACTCCTAGTGAGGGGAACTGGTCACTGGCCCTATGCTCACATCTAGAAACTACAAATTGCTGTATGGAAATTCCAAAACTTGGATGGAGTCAAATTTCTTATAAAAGCCCTGTGGATGGTTCAGTAGGTGATACATGTGTTCTTCTGTATCAGCTCCCTATATAGGGGTCTGAACAAGAAATCATAGTAGAAAGTAAGACCATCTCACCTCTGTTGTTTGGTTTTGTTCCATTAGCTACAATTCAATCAAGTTCACAACTTAAAAAGCATGCTTGCCCCATTAATATGAATTATTGATCAACTTGCAAGAATTACAATTTCTTCAATATGAGAATTCTACAATGACAGAGATAGAAGGAAATCAGAAGGCGTCAACACATTCCTTCTGCAAGAAATGAAGTGATTTTAGTTCCTCGAAGCTTACTGAGCACGAAGTATAAGTCAGGTACCTGGCTGAGCATTCTCCTGGCCAAGGGACACAGAGGCAAAGACAGAGCTAGGGCGCCATCCCAGGGGTTGCCAGCCCATCACACTCAGACTGGGTTTTAAATATGCAAATCAGCAAGTATAAAAAACAGTTACATTTAACAGAAGCTATAAAATGGTGTTATTATCTTGTAATGGTTTTATTTTGAAGATTAAAAATTTGGTATAATGATGCAATACTTATGTAAATGACCTATATGATTTTGGAGGAGGCAAAAGGGATTTCATGTTGATCATCTTTTTCTTCGGTCAGTTACACTCCACCATCACCATTCATTCAGCACTCACATCTTTGAACATGAAGACCATCAAGACACCCAATATCATTATCTCTAAATTGTCTTATGCTTAAGATTTATGATTCTGCAAAAGTTTATTTCAAAGCATTCACCTGTCTCCCAGGGGAGAAATAGTCAAACCTGCGCTATGGACTTTTCAATACCAACTTGTTTCATTCCTTAGTGTTCTGTTCCTGAATATTTAATGGAATGAGTTCCTTGTGACTTGTTTCACCTCAATTTTATATGGCAGGGATTCCTAACTGAAGTTTGGTGTTGCGGGGTTTTTTAATATCAGCATCATACATACTCTCAATTATCTTAAAGGATGACATAAATCTTTGATTATTTTTAAAGATGAACTTTAATATCACACAATTAACTTTCAATAATGTTATCCAAATCTTTTTTTTTGGGGGTGGGGGGATGGGGGGGTAAAAGATATTGCTAAGTCAATGGCCTAAATCCAAAAGAGATGGGAATATTCTATATATGTGTTTAGTGGTTTCAGTTCAAATGAGCGTTTTTACCTTTTAATTTTAAGAGGAAACATTGCTCACTATTCTTAAAAATTATAGCTCACCAACTTTTGGTGCCAACAATGTTTTGTAATCCATTTTATCTAACTTTTTTAACTGACTTAACTTGCTGAGAAAGCGAATATATCATGTACATGTATCTCTTTCTCCTTACTTGCTTTGCTTCCTTCCCTAAATTAAAAAGCAATGGAAGATATTTAAAATCTCATCCAGTTTTCTAGACCAGAAGCCTCCTCAGAGCAAGGTTTATGTCTGCTTCGTTCACAGCCTAATTCTCAGAATTCAGCATAAGGCCAGGAACAAAATAAACACGGGAGGGAGGGCAGAAACCCTTGTTAAATGATGAAATGAGCCCCCCCTCATTTTACAGAGAGGAAATCTGAATCCTAGAGAACAGAGGTTAAGTGGCTTGCCAAAAAAGTTCAGACCGCACATGAGAGCTGGCCCCCTTGCCCTTTCTACTCTGTAACCATCTCCCTACTAGTACTAATACCCAAGTCACAATACTTATGACCATACCTAATTGTTTCTGTTTTTATTCTCTACTCTTTCCAGGAATTAATATGCACTCTCTGGAGCCCACAGTTTGTTTTTTTTAACCCCTGCCTCTGCAAACAGTCTATCTAACTTTTCTTACTGCACATTGACAGCCCCAACCACCCTACATGATACACACAGTGACTTCAGACTCCGCACATCAGCCAATGAACAAAACATTCCAATGAACTCATGATAGCACAACCTCCCAGCCAATAGCTCTGTTTTGGCTTCATTGCCACTTAGTGGAGTATTCTTTGTGAATACTTAATTGCCTTTTTTCAATGTATAAAAATAAGAAAAGACAAAAGTGTGATACTAGTGAGAGAAAACATATGTCTAACAAACTCAAAACAACTGAGACAAGCTAAATCATTAGGAATGTTAAAAGTAATTACTATTTAGTTTTACTTGTGCACTTATGAGACCTTAATCTGGTTTTACCATGAGGAAAAATAATAATATTAAAGAACACGATAAAATGCTAGAGTTGTTTCTGGAAGTCAATATATAGTTTAAAACATCACAATGTATGTGAGATTCCTGGTCACGGGACCCCCTATAGTACGGCGACTTATCATTCACCTTATGGACTCTTCATTTCCCATGTCTTCACAAACATATTTTGTATGAATACATGGGACTGTCTGTACTCAAGAATGAGAGCCACGTATTTCTTTTGTTCCCATCAGGTAAAGGAGTTTCCATCTTGATATATCTCTCACAGTACACTGATGGGACAAGAAATTTTGGAAAAAGCCAATCATGAGACTGAAAGAAGGTGGTTAAAAAAAAAATAGTGAAGTAATGATACTCAATGGTAGTGTTTTAATTTCTAAAAGGAAATTATATTCCTCACAATGATACCAATTTCTATTAGGCAAAATCCAATTCAATCCAATTTTTCCCTTAAACAGTGGTTAACTCATATGGATTTGCTGAGCAAAATGTATGCCAAATAGAACATTAGAGTATATTTGTGTGTGTGCACACCACCTATGTGTTCCTCTCCTACTGACTTGTGATAACCAAGGCACTGAGATCTTTTGTTTTAAAATACATAATAAAAAATTTTTCTTTTAACCAAAATACCAAAATGTGATTCCAACAAACTGCACTGTTATGAAAACAAATATTCTGAATGTCAGTCACTTGACCATAATCAGCTATGCTCACAAATGAATCCTATATGCCTTCCAAACCAAATCATCTGCACTTGAAAACAAGACTTAAAATGCTCAATACATTCTCAACACATATATACATGCAATGACAGATTTACATATAGTTTTCCTTTGAAGATTTAAAAAATTATTTACTATCTTATAAAATGAAAATATATGGTGTCCAATAGTAATTTTTAGGTGTACATGCACTTTTTTTTAATCTCCTAAGAAGTGGGAGTTTCTAGACAGTCATATTTGAATCCAGATTTTTTTTTATGGTCAAATTATAAACCTCTACTATCAGACATCTAGAGTAGAAATGCCAACTATAGTGTGTGCTGCCATAATAATGATACCCCCAAGATCAGCCCAGTGCTTGTAGCTGTGGCAGGGTCCCCAGGCAGCTGGATAACTGCTGCTTGATCATTATCCCTGCTAAAACTGAAGCTACTGAAGTTTTAAAGAATTCGTTTCTTACTGAATTTCTTTCATCTCTAATAATTACTAAACTGGCATAATTACTTATACTAGAGGTGGAATGTGATGCATGCTAAAAGCCCAAGCTGCCTAAAATTAAAGTTTAAAAAAAAAAAAAAAGCCACGATTCTACTTACTTTTCAAAGATTTATCTTGTGTGTCAGGCTTTTATGCCAAGAGTTGCATAATTATTTAAACCATTTAAAAGCTTTCCTTACACTATTTGATTAATACTATAACAGAGCTATTTAAATTTACTAATGTTAACTTTAATGTTTAAGTTTTAATTGCATTATAATAACATTGTTGCGGAACGTGTTTTAAATCAGACAAGTACACTTTCACTACAACAAAAAAAAGGTATGCAGTCCCAGCTAGTGCACCTTGTAATCCCCAAACAAAAAACAGGAACATATTTCATATTTAATTGAAATGGGATTAGAAAGTTGCACACATCCTCTCCACAGAACTTTCACCTTTCACAGCACAACAGGAGTCAACGTAGAAAAAAAATTAAATACATCTGGGAAAATACTTAGCCAGAGGTTTGATTTGGAATATCAGCCTTCATATCAAAATTTCATTCAATTCAAAAGCGTTCTTTAACAGATTATTACTACCTAACGACAATATTTACGTTTTTAACAATCCGTAGGACTGCTAAAATACGATGCAAGTGTTCCAAGTCTGAAAATTATTTTCTCTTAAAAATAACTAAAAACCCAACATGGTATCTATTAAAACCATCCATAAAGAATGTATTCTATGGCAACAGAAATAATGGCATTAAATCCAGCAATGTGAATTCTGTTAGGTGAATTAATAAACCACAGTAACAGAAAAAGCAGAACTTTCATAAAATTCTTAATTGATCTTGGTAGAACTGCTCTTTTCTACTATCAAAACCTCTTTCTCCTCGTTGCATGGTTTTACATCAAAATGAAAACTCAAGGAAGCAAGTATACTCAATATCACATTTCAACTTATGTCAACAAGTATTTCACTAGAATTCACCAGACTAGTCAATTCTCACAGACTTTCTTTAAAAATAAAAGAGGGGAGCAAAAATGTTCCTATATGATGAAAAGAAATCTACAAAAATGCAAGGAGACTTGCAATGACCCAAAAAAAAAGCAAGTAAAAAGAAGTACAATTACTGGCAGCAAAAAGTTGAAAAATTCTGTCATCGCTATTAGATGTCACGGCTGTCAATAACTACAATGGATTTTAAGGGATGTGGGAATACCCTGGCAAAACAAAAAAGAAAATATTATTAACAGCTAGCTTTATAAAAAGCTGCTAATCTCAAATCCCTTTGTAATTTCATTTTTACATGTATGCTTTTATGTTCAATATCCTATTTTTTGCCCTTTTTTGGCTGGATAATAAAAGCTAACAATCCGCTCATGCATCAAACAGATGTTTTTGTTTTTAAGGCCAAGTGGAATCTTATGAATTTTTGTGCCCTCCCTTTAAAAAGATGCTGCCAGAACTGCTAAAATCGTGAAATCCGGCGTTTTGGAAAAGACTCACTGGACCATCAGTTCTGGAACTTTGACTAGCACTCGTGGGATTCTTGCCAACTGTAATTGCTGTTTTTGTTTATGTCGGATTGTCTACTGATTGGACTGTAATCAATTTAATGACTTCAACATCTAGTCAGTATAATTTAGAGGTGGTAGAGGGAAGAAACAGTCACTGCTTGATAGATGAACAGAAGAACAAGTGCAACTGTCTGAAGGGGGGTATGGATGTCAAACACTGAGCTTCTGCAGTCTCCAAGAATCAGGCTTTTTAGCATCCAAGTCCAAAAGTAAAAGCATACATTGCTGTGTGTCTCACAATTAGTAGAGCATTCCGCCCTCACCACCATGAAAAAGAGTATATAGATAGAGATCTATAGATATCTTCTTAGTATTTTTTTAAAGCTCACCTTAGGTTAAAATCTAGTTATTAAAAAAGGGAGTCATGCTTAGCTTCTCTAAGAATAATTTTGAGGGAAAAGCTATATAGTAAGTTTTAATTAAAAGCAAACTATTATACTGTCTTAACACAACTGTCTTTCCACATACGATTCAGGGCTTTTTTTCTCACTATGGCTTCATTTCCAAAACCAAAACTGAATCTCTAGTGATGAGGTTATTTTTTTTAAGGACTAAAACGCATGGATAATAAGAGAATGCACCTTTTTAATATATAATATATATGTCTACCTGTAAGAAAATATATTTTGTCTCCGAAAAACACAGGGAAATGTGTTTAAGGACTGGAGAATTTAACATTTCTTTTCAGTTAGGGGCTGGTACAAGCTCCTTGAGATGGCTTTTTTAACACCTACAATTTTGAGAGCCTTTCCACTGGAGAATACAGCCTAATAGATAGGTTTTCTGACTTTCAAAAGGTTATGGACTTAAAATCCACTGCCTTTTCATTCAAACTCTACAGTTTACATTTCTTCTTTAAATTGAGGGCTACATTTTTGCCACTTCATTATATTTCTAATAAATTACTTCTTCTCAAAATAGCATTATAAGTACAAAAGAAGGTAAATGGGGAAAAAGGAAAAAGGTCAATCATTAAGTGTGATAACTTCAAAATGTGCCAAATTACAAAGGGTTAGCTCCTGTGACAGCCAAGTTAAACAACGTACTTTGGGGGCTCCCTTTCTCCCTGGTTCCCACCATTTCTCTCCTGAGGCCCCTGGTACAGGTTTATGAACACCTGAGGGTCCAGATATCCTAATTGTGTCCTGTGTTTAACTTGGCCATTTAAATGTCTAAGTGCTCCCCTCTCTCCTTCCAGCTTTATAACTTGGCTCTTACTGAATATATCACACCTTCATGTAGTGGACCACTTTTTCCTTCTTACAGTGCTTCTTGGAGTAAATTTCAAAAAAAAAAAAACAAAAAACCTGTTTTTATCAGGTAAAATGGCCGAAAAACTTCCATCAGAGAAGCACCACAAGAAATGAAATAAAGAGCCAGCAAGAAAAATAGAAATAGGTCACAATTGGCCAATTTGATGCAACTGATTTGCTGCCCCGAAAAACAAGCTGCCAGCAGAACTATGTTCAGTCAGGTGATCTCCTCAAATACCAGGTCTACTCTCAGGAACTGAGATAAATATCCAAATAATACAAATGGGATAGAATGGATGACTCGTTTAATTGTCTAACCACCCTCGCCTCTAAATACTGGCTGTAACCCTCATTAAACAGAAAGGGTTATTCTGCAGATTTCGTGGCATAAGGACGAAGTAAGTTTCATGACTTTGTGGGCTGAGAGACTTTTGATGCCAGCTCTTTGGGAGATAGAGGGGTGAAAGAGTTTCACATTTCAAAATATATTTCACAGTTTTCACAAATAGAAAAATGAATCTTTTTGGTGTTTAACAGTTTCAAGCCACTTTAGAGAGGCAAGGAGACCAAGCAGGGCGAGCACCACTGCATCCAGAAACCTGGCACCCACCCTGAGGAGGTGGGGTATCAAGGACAATTACATTAAAGTTTGCTACAAACAAAAGAACCCCCCCCCCATCATTTTTGAAGTAAATACGATTCTTTATTCAAAATACTAAATTTATGAGAATAGGCAAAATAAATTCAACCAGTAATAGAATTTCCTGGTAGACCTTATTTTTAAGCATTTGGTTGAAAACAAAACCTCCAAACTTAACTGTCATATTGTTTTAATGTTTTTACCTGCCTTATGTAAACTACTCCCCTGAGATATAAGTTGCAAATTATGATATCAAAAGTGACAGCCATATCAGAAATATCTTTTAAACCCTGTCTGTTAAAGAAATAGTATGGATGTAGGAGACAAGTTGGAAACTGGATGCAAAACTTCATGTTTTATTTAGAAGGGCACATTGCATTTTCATGGTTTCCAATGCCTCCTCCAAGTTGGTATAAAGTAATCTGCAAAGGTTTTGAAACACTGTCACTCATCTGATAGAACGCGAATTTTTATTTGAGTGACCACACTACTCATCAGTTCTTCACAGAAGAAACTCGGATCAAGTCAGCCTTTCCATGCCTGCTGGTAGCAAAGTGTTGCTTCTCGCTTATTATTATGGTGACGCCAGAACGTCTATCAGAACACTTCCCTGGCTTCTCTATGATCCGAATGTGACCTCCCAAACACTATAGGGTACAGAATGCACACACTCAGAAGATTCCTAAAACACATTTAAAAAAAAAAAAAAAAAAAATGGAGACCCTTCCCGGGAAGACAGGAGAAAAATGCAAATAGTGAAGAAAAAGCTAGATATTTAACAAGAGCCACCTAGAATGCCCTTCTACTTCTCCAAAACCGCTACTAATACCATAATTACTCATCTGACATGGCTCATCTAAATATGTATTTTCCCAGGTAAATGCATACCCTGAAGAAAAAACAAGCCAGCTCTTTAGTAAGGGCGGCACTATTTTTATTCCTGTCTTCAGCTTCTCACCCCCAAAGCTCAGCCAGCCCACCTGAGGCCATTCGCTGTTCTGGGAGTCATCCAAGCAGCTGATCGAGGAGGACACCACTGTGTTCCGTGCCCACACAGAAAATGGAAGCTAAATCTTTGTTTTTAATGTAAATATTTTATTTAGAGCTTGGCAGTAGAAACAGATGCTGTGTCTTCATGGAGAAGATAGTTGACTACTCTTGCAAATGACCATACAACCAAAGAATAACATGCCCTCTTTATTCATTTCCAATTGCCTTTTTTTTTTTTTTTTTTTTTTTTTTTGTCTTTCCTTTTCTTTTCTGCTTATTAACTTAAGAACTGCACAGGTCTTGAAGGTCCTAGGTATTTTGTAAATCGGCCGATCCACGATTGCCCTGCGATTACCGCCAACTGAAGGCTTCCCTTACTGCCCAGAAAATCCTAAGTGCATGAGAATGAATCCTCTCTAGGAAACACGGGGGACGCGTGCACCCACAATCAACAGAACTTCAACTATGAATCCATTCCAAAGGGAGGTGAACTAAATGCTCGGAGGCTGCGGAGAAGCAAAACCACCCATTGTGCAAAAACTTCAATAAACTTCTTAAAAATAAAAAGCCTCACGGATTCCTGGGGGTTCCGGAGCCCTTTTGCCACCCTTTACACCGGACCGAACCCCGAGCGCTGTCCTATCAAACTCGCAAAGTTCTTCTGGCCAAGGGACTAGGAAGAGGTTTGTCCTGCTTCTTGGCTCAGCGTGACTTTTAAGGAAGTGGAGCCTCCCGGCAAGTTCCCCGGACGCGAGCGTCGTGCACCGTTACCCTGACACCCGCGCACGCCCGTGGCGTCTATTTTTTTTCACCATCGGCGCTGGAATCTTTTCAGGCCGTCGGTCTAGGCTTTCCCAGAAAAATGTGTGGCCCACGTGAATGTAAATCACCAAAAAAAAAAAAAAAAAAAAAACTGTGTCAAGACCCATGTCAGAGATTCAGCTCGCTTCCAAACTAAAACTTCTGTGCTGGGGGGTGGGGGGGCGCGCGTTCCAATGCGCCCTCCCTCCCTCCCCCGCCGCGTCCCTTCCCCGGAGAAGAAAGGGCTTTGTGTGCGCGGCGAGGGCTCCGCTAAGCGAGTCCATAAAGACACCTCGGCCGGCGGCCGGCGAGGCGCGGGGTGCCCGGCTCCCCCTACCCTGCCCCCGGGCCGGCGGCCGCCGGGGGACGCCGGGCGGCAGTACCAGGGGCAACCGGGCGCCGCGGCCCGGGCCGCCGAGGAGGAAGAGGATGCTGCGCCGCCCGCCGGGGACCAGAGGGCGGGGCCGGGCCGGGCCGGGCCGCGCGGACCGCGGCGGGACCCTCCGGGCCGGGGCGGGCGCACAAGCCGCCCTTTGTCCTCCGCCTCCGGGGTCGCGAGGGCCGCCGCCGCCGCCTCCCGCCGCCGCCCCCCACGCCCTGCCGGGCCTGCCCGCGCCTCCTCCGGCGCCCGCGCCCCGCCGCTCGCCCTCCCCGCTGCCGGCCTCGGAGCGCCGGACCTCGCGGCTCCCCGCGGCCGCCAGACCCTGCCTTCCCCCGGGGGGAGGCTCGGAAGGTGGAGGAGGCGGAGGAGGCCGAGGAGGAGGAGGAGGAGGAGGAGGAGGAGGAGGCCGCCACGTGACTCTCCTCGCCACATTCCAACACAGCCACCGGATCAATAACTTCAGTGT